>NC_056738.1:241902259-242017259 GCF_019279795.1 Protopterus annectens
TGTATGTGCAATAAAATCCAGTTACACTGACAACCTTAAAAGCTTAATGTGGATATGAGGAGTGTATACACCCTTGTTGACATGCCAGCCTCTTCTATGATATGCAGTGGGGCCAAAATACTGTATTTCTTAACATTACACACACCTGATATGTGACATATGCCCTGTGCAATCCAATGCAGTATCGAGCAAATGTGTTAGCCATGCAGATGCTGAATGAGATGCATACGATATATGGTTTGCATAAGTGTGCACACCCTTAACGCAATTTGTTTGTAGAAGCACACAGCAGTCACTATTCCTGGAAGGGGTATACTAGCATGGCCCATCTTCACTTGCCATTATGTGGTCACTCTGCCAGACAAAGGTCCCCCAACTCTACCAGATTGCAAGGTCAGCTCATGTGCACAGCCCTTGGAGGTCACACAGTGGCTTCACTATTGCTGTTGAGACAGGGTTATGTCTGGCACAATTCATAACCTTCACTGTGTTCAGATACAGCCATTCTTAACAAGCTTTGGATATATGCTTCACTTCACTGTGTGGTTCAAGCTGATACCCTTCCCCATCCTCAGCCTTATTGCAGATGCTTGACAACTATGAGCTACACATGAGTGTTATTTTGAAGTGTTCCAAATTCCAAACACCACATTTAACGGCCTAGTCCCAGCTAATGAACAGCAAACTTAAAGGTGTACACTGGCACCAGCAAGCTAAATATTGGGGATGGTGGCCCTGAGGTGGGGTGTGGTGTTGCTTGTGCACCACATGTATCTTTATGAATACTGTCTGTAGGTTTGAGCCTTGATCTCATGACAACATTACACATTGCAATTGCAACACATGCCCTTAGGAGACTTGATGTTATGTTTATGCTACCTGTAGATAGCCCTGGATGATGTATCATGTGGGACAACTCTTCTGTCTGATTACCCTAACCTATAGGCCACACTTATGCTGAATCCAGACAATTGTCAACACAGGTACTACACTGGCTGCACTTGCTAGACATTCCTGCAAGTCCCTCAGTGTTGCTGCATGTTTCTGGGCAGCCTCCATGACCAGTTAGCAACATGTTTTGTCATCTGGTTTGGATGGTCATCTGTTTATTTTCTACATCAATGTTGTCCCATACTTCATACACACATACATGACTGTCTGCACTGTTTGCCATGGTATATGCAATGGTGAGGTAAGGCTACTTTTCCCACTCCTGAGTGCTACCTTTCGGATATGGGATCCATTTCATGGTTTGTAAGATGTGTGCAAACCAAGGCTGCCTTTGTTGTGGGTCAGTGGGCAATTGTCATGGGCATAATTCTTGGACAGCAGACCATGACTTGGTGTGACATTGAGGCCCTGTACTTAATGGAAGGTGTGCACTGAAGAAGAGAGAATGCTGTCAATAGATCACAAGCTGCTTCCACAATATGTTATTTGGAGTGTGTGCACACATATGCTTCCAGTGTCTGTTAAGGTATGTATTCCCCATATTTGTTGTCATAGCATAGAATTCCTTATTACACATTCATTGCTCATGTTAGGATCACATTACAGGTTGTAAAAGGTGTGGAATGTGGTATTGTGATTTGCCATTGTTTATATCGGGACCAGTTGTGATTGTAATGGTGGTATATACACTGCTGTAGCCACTTTATAAGGGTTAAGTTTCAGACATGTCCCTACTGTAGGCCATTTGTCCCACCATTATGTTCATGTCTGTCCACACATCTTGTGCTGACAGGTTGTTAGGTACACTGCAGGACTCTTACACACCCTTCAGATATGCCACCATGGTGACCACTGTGATGCAGTGCAGTTAACACCAACAATAAGTGAACATGTACAGCATGCATTATGGGTAGGTGTGTTAAATGTGTGCACGACAAATAGCATGGCCATAACATGGCCGGTGTATTGGCAAACCTGAACAAAAAAAACTGCATACTCAGCAGCTACAGGCTGCTGCCCCAGTTGTATACCAGAGGGACCTAAATAGCTGTGAGACAGAAGTAATGTCAGTAGCCACAACGGTGGCATTGGTGCAGGGTGGGAGCAGTATTTCAGCACATTGACAGTACAAACCCACAATACTAGAGATTATGCACGTCTATTCATTACTACACTGCAGCAACATACTATCTTATTTGACATATGCATGTAGATACTTTACAGATGAAAATAGATAAGCAACAATGATCTAGTAATGTTCCCTGGGCCTTACCTGCATGCTCCTCATCCATTCTGTGGTGGCACCACATCCACAATGCTGTCTTCAGCCTGCTGGCTTGGCTGGCGGGTGGGTGCCCAAAGTTTGGGGAGGAGCTCCTCAGCCTGTGTCAGCGGGGCTGGATGGCATGGGTCCCACCTGTGGCTAGCTGGTCCCTCCTAACTGCAGCAGCACACTGACAGGCGTGGCAGATCAAATCGGTGCATTGATGCCGCACCTATAATTTTGGTTGTGCAGGCTGACATCATTTACCCTGTGGACAAGCTTGTTCCACAGGATGGTCCTCTCCTGCAGATCCTGGGCCCTGCGGCCATGGATGGAATGATGTATGATGACATACTGGAATTTTGCATCATTTTCCAGGTTTTAGAATGTGGGCAGACATTCCCGGGACATTGTACCTGGAAGACATAAACAGGAGAAAAGGTCACAGGACCTCATACGGTTGTCCATGTGCACATCAACAGTGGATATTACTTGCAAATAATCCTGACTATACCATAAAACTTTAAGCTATCATGGCTTTGACATCTTGCATTACACTCCTGGCCCTGACCTGTCCAGTTCCCCCAATGCTGGACACTTAATGGCATAAGCCACTATTCACCATTCATTTCTGTGTAGAGAGAATACAGTGGTCATCTTCCATGTGGATGGTGTGTGGATGGTGGCATGTGTGTGTTTGACTGTAGTGTGCGATGGAACTGTGAGCACATACCTGTGTTCATGTAAGAGGCAAACTGTGTTGTTCTCATGGTCCATGGAGACTTGCTGTTGGTGCCATCAGCTGGCATTATGTCCAAGCTCACCATTGATGTGGGCAGGAGTGTGGATGATGTGCATATCCCCCTGTACTAATGTTGTGGACAGGGTGCCACAGTTCCTGCCTATTCTGTCTGATGCAGGTTGCCTGTATCCATGGCATGTGTGTATGAGGTGTGCTTTACCCCTAATACAGGCTGACATGTGTTACTGGCTCTGAGACTATGTACATATGTGTAGGACATGGTTGTAGTTGGCTTTGGTGGTTTGGATATGTCTGACTTCTAGTCATAGTCATCCTTACAGGAAGTCACCTGTGAACCTACATGTTTGCTCAGATAGAGGTGCACTTGCTTCAAATTTGTGGTCTGCACCTATGTGTCCCTGTACAGCCACTATAGCAAGCTATTATGTACTTTGTGTCTTGGTACTGTCCACCAAGGGGGAGTACCCTTTCGTTGGTGGAGAATGGCTGTACAGGTAAGGTACTGCTGATTTCATATAGCTACAGTGGATATGAAGTGTACACACCCCTGTTACCATGCATGGTACTTGTGCAATTGGAACATGACCCCACAAAACCACATGTCAACACAATCCCACCTGTGATGTGTCCAATAGCCTGCTCAGTTCAATAGGGAACATAACCTGTCCAGTGGAAATGTGTGGGAATTAATACTCAGCAGAGTAAGTCAGTTGAATGTGTGTGCACACCCTTACACTGATATGTTGTGTAAACAGCTGCTGAGATGATTACAGCATCCATTTGTCTTGGTTTGTACTCTTAACGTCATATCACATCTTCACTTGGCAATGGTTGCTCACCTTCCATGAAACAGCTTTGTTCCATTTTCAATAGAATTGTACAGGTTGTGGATCACATTTGAGGTGAGAAACGTTTTGACATGACTTTCTGTGGTCTCATTAGCATACAGCACACAAACCTGGCATTCCAACAGGGGTGTGTACACTTTGATATCCAGTGTATATGAGTGTTGATATAGCTGTTAGTGGTAGGCATGGGCAGTGGATCATAACACAGTTGTACATTTCTCTGATTACTATATGATACGCATGCCTGCTGTAGTATCTATATCAGTGTCATGGCAATGCAACAATCAGTAGGAGTGCACAATTTATTTTGTTGTTTGCAGTGACACTGATAGTACACACATGTGCAACATGCACATCCTATTTTCTGGACTGCTTGTGACCCATGGTATTACTTCTGTGCCTTTCAGTTGGACATATGCATACATACACATGCTCAGGGGATACCTGGTACACATTTGCATTCTATGTCATGATGGCACACTGTATTTACAGTCTTGCAGCTCAATCATATGTCTCAGCTGTTATACCAGGACTTCTGGTCATTGGTCCAACTCACTGGGTGACAAAACAGGGAAGTCAGTTTTGATAACATATCAATATAGCTTCCATAACACAAGTATATGTGTAAGTGACTACAGAGTTCTATCACAACTGTGAACATTGTCCAGAAGAACACTGTACAGCTGAATGCTATTAATTCAATATATCACATGCATTTTAACAGACACATCTGCAACAGTGCTTTACTATGCTCATGCCCTATATAGGTATCCTAGATTTACAATACAAACATGTATAATACTCATATTCACATGTAACATATGGATATGGGCAACATCCCATTAACTGGCCTAGCAGTGGCACAGACATGACTGTTTGACAGACACTCTAGTGGTTGCCATATGTGAGCTGTCCTTTCCCAGGGTGTCTCAGGCTCCTCAGCTGTGACCCAACCTATCCATCTCTTAGAGCATCACATGTGAACAAAGCCTAACATTGGGGGTATATATAGGAACAGATCATAGATATGCCTATTACAAACCTATGAAATTTGTAAATTATACATTTCACATTACCATGATTGGTGTCAAGGTGGTGGGGTCTGAAACTCATGTGTCTGTCATGACTTCATTACTTCTACTTTCAGCTATTTGCCAGGCTAATATAGATGTTTCGACCAAATGAACAAACACTTCTTCTTTCAGCTTTTTCTAGTCAGGGTCTGCCACAGTGGATTGCCTTGTCTGCTCATGATTGGCAGTGGAGTTTTACAGTGTCAAGTTGCCAGCCCAGCACCCAACTTCCACAGAAGGCACACACATGCACACACCCACGTCTAGGGCCAATTTAGAATGTTCAGTCCACCTACAGCATATCTCTGGGATGTGGAAGGAAACCAGAGCACCCAGAGGAAACTGACACGACCACAGGGAGGACATGCAAACTCCACACAGAATGCACCCCAGCTGAGGATTGAACCAGATATCTTCTTGTTGTGAGGTGACAACACTAACCACTGCAGCACTGTGGCCGTCCAAAAATAACAAACACTATGATGGCTAAATCTTGACATTCTGTGAAGATCTGCACAGTTGACAGGTATGGCCCACTGTAGGCAGAGCCAGATGCTATGTCCATAGCATTTGTTCAGCAGGACATCATTACAGCAAGTATTGATGGCACATATACATCTTTCATAATCATCTATCCCATTATTACAGACCAAGTACTACATTCAGTTAGATGCTTACATGTTTCACATGCCTGGTTTATCTTCATGTTCCTTCTGTGTACATGATGTCTTCTTGTTTCTTATTTCATGGTTTTGTTTATGTTTTTTTTTTTTTTTTTTTGGTGTGTGTGTGTGCGTCTCACTCTCTCTCTCTCTCCACTACTGGGATTGAGCTTGTTTGAACAGGTTGAAGCATGGCTTTTGTAGGTGATGCTCATGTTTAGGTGATGGCCTCTGCACCAATTGCAGTTCCTCACTTGCTAACTGCATGCAGGCAGCTGTGTAGATCTTCCAATAGCCAATGTCATAGCAACCCACTACTATAAGTAACTGCATCATGTGGGAGTTGTCCCTTTACCTTTCCTGTATGGAAGATATCCTTCATGTGTGTGGGTGTGTTACAGACAACAGATAGGAATACCTCTTACAACAGGACTTGTGGATACAGGACAACTCCATGTTTGTATAAGGTTCCAGACCTAGGGACAGTGTGTGAGTATTGCTATTATATGCATTGAATAGTGCTAGTTTTACAGGGTTTGTGTGTACATGCTAGTTTTGCATGGAATGCAGTCTGTCTGCATAGATCTCAACTGTGGGCCTATCCACATGATGGCCAGAGGATTGGCTGTTATGTTTTGTCTGTTTCCCACACAGGTCTTGTCCCTGGCATATCAGTGTCATTCTCTCTGTTAATTGCTATCAGTACATGGCAATATCCATTTGTGTTTCTGACTTCATATTCCTGAGTAAGGGTATGTTGCAACCAATCCTGTAACAGCAGCAACTTTCACAGTGTATAACAGCAATATTTCAAATATGGCCCTGTGTTTCAGCCTCTGCCCTCCACCTATATACCAGGTTTTGTCCACATGTCATGCATTAAGAGGGTGATATTTATGGTCTATCATTATTTAGTGCTGACATTCCTGTTATCATTCCAGTGATGTTGTGGACTCCCACACAAGTTGTGAGGCAGGGTCCATATATATGAGGGCTACAGCTGGACAAAACATGCATGACGCTGTACAGTCTGGAGGTCAGTGTATAGAGAATACTGTTATATGCCCTTGTAAAACATTTTATGGTGGAGGGGTATTAAATGTTTTTAACCTAGGCTGTTACAACATGTGAGGAATATCAGTAATAAGAAACATTAAGGTATATGACTGTACATTTTCACATGTTTCACCATGGGAACAGTGGTGGGCTAGAGCTTATTGTCTTACACACAGTTCTGTTTGTCAGTGTGATAGTAACATTTTAAGTTAAGCATTGTTATGTAATGGGTACATTTACATTGTGACTACTGATAATTTTCCCCCTAGGGGGTTGATTACAGACTGTAAATGGAGGCTGTTGAACTACATCTGCAATTAAGTGTTGACTGATTTTTATCTTCAAGACAAGTGTGTTTTTTACTGCTGTACTACTTGAAGGCTTTAGCCTAGACAGCAAAGTATGTTATGTTTTGCAGATTACTGTATCATGTTTTCTTTGAGAGTTGCATTAATCAGTTATTGTGTATTTCAAACACCAAAATGCTATAAGAAATGACATAAACAACTTAAATAGTACACAACCATTTATATGTATGCTAAATGTGCTTGGTGTCATGTCCTTTGCATTGTGTGTGGGTATATGTTTAGGTTCATAGGTTCATAGGTTGATACTAGGCTATATGCCCTAGGGCATTTATCAGCCTAGCCAGAGTGTATTTGGCTTACGCCACCCCTTAAAAATGGGTTTTACTGTGCCCTTTTTTGGTTACTTTATTGAGCCTCTGTCTAGTAGTGACACAGAAGTGATCCCCGGAGTGAACTTACGATCTCCCATCCACTCGTCAAGATTTCTCTTGAAGAGAATCAGCGAGGAGATCTGCCTGATATGGACTGGGATTCTATTCCAGAGTACTGGGAGCCTCTGGGTCAAGAATCTGTCTCTCCAGCATGTCCTATTAATTTCTGTGTTGAGACTGAAATCCCTTGAGCGCGTAGCTCTAGTGGATTTGGATTTTTTGAGGTGGAGCATGTCCATTAATTCTGGGTTGGACATGGCTTTATAAGTCAGGCACAGATCACCTCTAAGTAGGTGGTATGCAACTGAGTAGAGCTGGAGTTTCTTTAACCTGGCAGCATAGGTCATCTGTTTGAGACCCTTGATCCTCTTGGTGAGTTACTTTTGTGGTCTCTCCAGTTGCTGCAGGAGATGGGTAAGGTACATCCCAAACGGGGCATTGTATTCAATTGTGGGCCTGATGAGGGATGAGTAAAGGGGCACAATGACCTCCTTGGATCTAGATGTGAACCCTTTCATGATGAGGTGGGCTGTATAGAAGGTCTTTCTAACCACTTTGGCAACATGGTTGTCAAAGGAGAGACTACTATCAACTTGGGTTCCCAGGTTCCTAATGACTTCCTCCGCACTTAATGGATTACTGCCTATATGGTAGTTTGTGGGCACTTTGTTTTTTCCAAAGGGTATGACTACACACTTCTTGGCGTTTAGTTTCAGGCCATGGCTTTGGCACCAGTTGTCCATCTCTGTGAGACCCTTTTGGAGGATGCCTGTGTCAGCTGGAGGGTCGATTATGGCACCCAGTTTGCAGTCATCTGCAAACTTGGTCAGCCATAGTCCTCCCGTGTTGGCCTGTACCTCTGAAAAATATATACCGAACAGAAGCGGTCCCAGGACTGAGCCTTGTGGGATGCCACTTGTAACAGGTTTAGAGTCTGACATAGCTCCCCCAATTCTGACCATGTGGGTTCTGTCCTTGAGCCAGTTTGCAACTCATCTTATGACATAGGGGTTGATATTTAGGCTGGAGAGCTTATCTATGATGCCAGAGTGGGGTATGGTGTCAAAGGCTTTTGCGAGGTCCAAGTAGGCAGTGTGGACTACCTTCCCTTCATCTATGGCCTTGGTGACTGTTTCAAAGACATCTACCAGGTTCAAGAGGCAGGATCTGCCTTTAACAAAGCCAAATTGTGTAGGATCTAGCATCTGTAGTTCCCAAATGTCTTTGTTTATGAATCCCATGATGATCTGCTCCATGGCCTTGCAGACTAGGCTAGTCAGGCTTATGGGGTGATAGTTCCCAGGGTCTGTTGAGGGTCCACCTTTGTGGAGTGGGACCACTGTTGCTGTATGCCATTCCTTGGGTACATAACCTGTAGAAAGGCTGAGATTGAACATTAGCCTAATATGAGGTTTTATCTCCTCTTGGAGCTCCTGTAGAACGCAGCCCGGGACACCTTCCGGTCCCATTGATGCTGTGTTTTTTGCTTTGGAGAGGGCAGCTCCTACCTGAATATCTGTGATGACAGGGAGACGACTCTCTGCTGGGATAGATAATTGCCCCTTGGGGGGGGGGGGTTGCACTGAACCTGTCCGCCAGGATGTTGGCAATGTCTGTAGGTTCAGTGTATTTTTTGTCATTTTGGACTAATTCCAAGCATATCTGGGAGTTGCCACCCAGGTTTCTAACATAACTAAAGAAAGCCTTGTGGTTATCTTTAGTGTCTTGTGCAATTTTTCTCTCGAAGCTGGCCTTGGAAGATTTTATGAAGGACTGTAGTTTTTTGCTAGTACTGATCAGTGATGCCTTCTTATTGAGGGATGTTGCTCTATCCTGCAGTAGCTTTCTCCTTTTGTTGTATAGTTTGTTTATGGCCGTGGTCCACCAGACAGGACATCTGCCTTTGGAGGACTGGGTCTTGGTTTTATTTGGGATTGCATGATCCATACATTCCTGATGATGTCCATAGAATGCATTTATATAGGACTCTGCTGTTTGGGCCGTAGTTTCCACTGGCCCGGGGGCTTTGTGTGATTTCATCTCGGTTTTGAGGAGTGTGAAATTAGCCTTGGAGAAGTTTTTTACTGTGGTGGTTGGGTCTGGATTTGAATGTCCAGCGAGATTAATTTGTGGTCTGATCTTACCAATGAGGGGTGTACCTCTGGTGTAGAGCATAGAGTCACCATGTTTGTGATGACCAGGTCAAGTATGTTTACCCCTCTTGTAGGCTTGGTGACCAGTTGTTCCATAGCATTTGAGTTTATATATTCCAGGAACCTCTGGGCTAGGCTGTTAGGGCTTGAGTAGTGTTACCAGTCTATGCTTGGGTAGTTGAAGTCACCCAATATAAAGGTATTTGTTGAGACATTCATATTCTCCAATGTTCTCAGGAAAGCCACGTGAGGTTCCAGAGTCTGGGATGGTGGTCTGTAGAGGGCTATAAACTGAAATGCAGTTTTGCCCACTGTTAGTTGCACATGTATGGTTTCTGATGCTTCATACAGTGCCACCAACTTGGAGGTGTGGGTATCCTTGATGAATATGGATACCCCCCTCCTTTTCTGGTATGGTGTGAGTTTTGGGGCTGAAAAGCATGGTATGAGGGATAACCTGGTAGTGCTGGGCTGCTCTTGGGAGCCTTGAACCAGGTTTCTGTCACTGCACAGACATCAATATTCTCCATGCTGAGGAGAGCCTCGAGTGCTTGCATTTTGAGGTTTAGACTTCTGGCGTTGAGTAGCATTACCTTTAGCTTGTTTTTCCCTGTATTGTCTATGGAGGTGGGTTTGTCTTTTGAGCCTTGCCTAAAAAAGGCACTATGGGGGTGGCAAGAGCCTTTGCCAGTATCCGAAAGCCCAGAGGTGACAGTTGCAAGCCGTCCCTAGCGAAGCAGCGTGGCTTGTCGAGCATGTCATCCCAGGCTGACAGACACTGGATCCCCTTTGAATGACACCAGAACTTTAGCCAATTGTTAAAATTGATCATTTTGTCTTTATACTGTGGCATCATTTTCGGTGAGGGTAAGATGCTACTCAAGGTCAGGGTCATACCTGTATGGGCAACATGATCTGAGAGCGCCTCTATGTCTCTTTTCATGTAGTCCAGGGAGGTATGGCTCAGGTCATTCACACCAGCATGGACGATGACAGAGTCATATTTGTACTTGCTTTGGAGTGACCTGAGTGCTTGTGTTATGTGGTGGATCCTGGCACCCGACAGGCAGCTTACCGTGACCTTCTCCTTGTTCAGCCTGGTGAGTGGGACGTCACTCACCAGGCTCACCAGGCAATAGAGTCACCTATTACAAGTGTATCAGGTGTGTTGTTTGTCCTTAAGAGCTGTGACTGCTTGGCACACCGATTTTGTGAAGTATGTGTTTCATTTTTTTTGTTGTGTGGTAGAGGTTGCTTGGATGTCTGCTTTGGAGGTCTCTGCTGTTTAGGCAGATTTGTATTTAGAGCCTCCAAGTATGTTTTAGTGTGTTTATGTGTTTGATTTGATGATGTAGTAGGTCTATGTGCAACTGGATTTGTGGTGTGTATGGTTACCGTCTCCTCCTGACTGGCTGCGCCAGTATTGTGTTTAGAGAGCTTAGCCTCCAGTTTGGCTATATGGTTGCATCTCTCACATATATTAGTATTTGTTGGGAGGAGGAGAGGGTTTTCTGTGTATATGAGGCAGTTGTAACATTGCCTCAGGATTCCCAGATTCGCCAGCTAGACTGGAGATGAAACTGGCAACTGACCTTTAGACATGCCGGTATAGTATAAGTAACTCCTTTAAGGCTGACAAAAAGGACCAATAGGGGAATGAGTATTCTTAGGGAGTATATGAGGATGTAGTGCTATTAGTTTATTAGTGCTAGCTTATATAATTGCTTGTAAGAGCAGTGCTAGGTTATAGGTTTAGAATAAGGTATTTACTTGAGAGGATAGATCAGATATAAGGAAAAAAGTGAAGAGCAGACTTTGTGGAGCCGAGAATGCTTTAAGCCTGGTTAAGTGGCACTGCACAATGCTGCGCTATGTGCAAAATCGCACAAAGCCATGCCAAAGTGGGTTTTTTTACAGGGAACTTTAAAGAGCTAGAAATTGGCCCAAAACGGCCAATAAACTACAAGATTCTTGTGCTGAGGTCACTCCTCCAGGGACAGATAGGCTGCTCTAAGCTCCCCTCTCCCACTGGTGAACAAAGAAGCTTCCTTCTATCCAAGTAAGGAAATGGGCAACATAGGAACTATTCAAAAGTCCAGAATACAGCAATGCCTGTATAAGGGACTATTCTAGGTCAGGAAAGGTGGGAAACAAGGATATTTTTTTTTGTTTTTTTTCTTTTTTTGTCAGAAAAACAGCAGGAAAATTACAGTGAATTCTAAACACAGGCTAGCGCACTTGAGTGGGCAGCCTCAACAGTTAAATTCAAACAAACAAACTTTTGCAAGTGCAGGTATGAGAAAACACAAAAAAACAGCTTAAAGCAGGTAAATCAGCAGTTTAAACGCGCTTTTCGGCGAGGAAAGACGGTCACACAGGTAGTAACAGTAAATTAAACTTAAATCTTGAAAGGAGTCACTCTTTTCGTTTCTCTGCTGCTAGCACCACTCTGCAGGACCATGAGGAGATGTTGCTGAGTAGGAACAAGTGAAAAACCGCACCAAAGCAGGTTTTTATACAGGGAACTTTAAAGAGCTAGAAATTGTCCCAAAACGGCCAAAAAAACTACAAGATTGTTGTGCTGAGGTCACTCCTCCAGGGACAGATAGGCTGCTCAAAGCTCCCCACTCCCACTGGTGAACAAACAAGCTTCCTTCTATCCAAATAAGGAAATGGGCAATACAGGAACTAATCAAAAGTCCAGAATACATCAATGCCTGTATAAGGGAATATTCTAGGTCAGGAAAGGCAGGAAACAAGGATATTTTTTTGTTTGTTTTTTTCTTTTTTTTTCTGAAAAACAGCAGGAAAAGTACAGTAAATTCTAAACACAGGCTAGCGCACTTGAGTGGGCAGCCTCAACAGTTAAATTCAAACAAACAAACTTTTGCAAGTGCACGTATGAGAAAGCACAAAAAACAAGCTTAAAACAGGTAAATCAGCAGTTTAAACTCGCTTTTCGGTGAGAAAAGATGGTCACACATGTAGTAACAGTAAATTATACTTAAATCTTGAAAGCAGTCACTCTTTTCATTTCTCTGCTGCTAGCACCACTCTGCAGGACCACGAGGAGCTGTTGCTGAGTAGGAACAAGTGAAAAACTGCGCCAAAGCAGGTTTTTATACAGGGAACTTTAAAGAGCTAGAAATTGGCCCAAAATGCCCAATAAACTACAAGATTCTTGTGCTGAGGTCACTTCTCCAGGGACAGATAGGCTGCTCGAAGCTCCCCACTCCCACTGGTGAACAAAGAAGCTTCCTTCTATCCAAGTAAGGAAATGGGCAACAAAGAAACTATTCAAAAGTCCAAAATACAGCAATGCCTGTATAAGGGACTATTCTAGGTCAGGAAAGGCGGGAAACAAGGATATTTTTTTGTTGTTTTTTTCTTTTTTTCAGAAAAACAGCAGGAAAAGTACAGTAAATTCTAAACACAGGCTAGCGCACTTGAGTGGGCAGCCTCAACAGTTAAATTCAAACAAACAAACTTTTGCAAGTGCAGGTATGAGAAAACACAAAATAACGGCTTAAAACAGATACATCAGCAGTTTAACCTCGCTTTTCGGCGAGGAAAGACAGTTGCACAGGTAGTAGCAGTAAATTATACTTAAATCTTGAAAGCAGTCACTCTTTTCATTTCTCTGCTGCTAGCACCACTCTGCAGGACCACGAGGAGCAGTTGTTGAGTAGGAACAAGCGAAAAACTGCGCCAAAGCAGGTTTTTATACAGGGAACTTTGAAGAGCTAGAAATTGGCCCAAAACAGCCAATAAACTACAATATTATTGTGCTGAGGTCACTCCTCCAGGGACAGATAGTCTGCTCAAAGCTCCCAACTCCCACTGGTGAACAAAGAAGCTTCCTTCTATCCGATTAAGGAAATGGGCAACACAAGAACTATTCAAAAGTCCAGAATATAGCAATGCCTGTATAAGGGACTATTCTAGGTCAGGAAAGGCAGGAAACAAGGATATTTTTTGTTTGTTTTTTTTCTTTTTTTTTCAGATAAACAGCAGGAAAAGTACAGTAAATTCTGAACACAGGCTAGCACACTTGGGTGGGCAGCCTCAACAGTTAAATTCAAACAAGCAAACTTTTGCAAGTGCAGGTATGAGAAAACACAAAAAAAACAGGCTTAAAACAGGTAAATCAGCAGTTTAAACTCACTTTTCAGTGAGGAAAGATGGTCACACAGGTAGTAACAGTAAATTGTACGTAAATCTTGGAAGCAGTCACTCTTTTCGTTTCTCTGCTGCTAGCACCACTCTGCAGGACCATGAGAAGCTGTTGCTGAGTAGGAACAAGTGAAAAACCACGCCAAAGCAGGTTTTTATACAGGGAACTTTAAAGAGCTAGAAATTGGCCCAAAACAGCAAATAAACTACAAGATTCTTGTGCTGAGGTCACTCCTCCAGGGACAGATAGTCTGCTCAAAGCTCCCAACTCCCACTGGTGAACAAAGAAGCTTCCTTCTATCCGATTAAGGAAATGGGCAACACAAGAACTATTCAAAAGTCCAGAATATAGCAATGCCTGTATAAGGGACTATTCTAGGTCAGGAAAGGCAGGAAACAAGGATATTTTTTGTTTGTTTTTTTTCTTTTTTTTAAGATAAACAGCAGGAAAAGTACAGTAAATTCTGAACACAGGCTAGCACACTTGGGTGGGCAGCCTCAACAGTTAAATTCAAACAAGCAAACTTTTGCAAGTGCAGGTATGAGAAAACACAAAAAAAACAGGCTTAAAACAGGTAAATCAGCAGTTTAAACTCACTTTTCAGTGAGGAAAGATGGTCACACAGGTAGTAACAGTAAATTGTACGTAAATCTTGGAAGCAGTCACTCTTTTCGTTTCTCTGCTGCTAGCACCACTCTGCAGGACCATGAGAAGCTGTTGCTGAGTAGGAACAAGTGAAAAACCACGCCAAAGCAGGTTTTTATACAGGGAACTTTAAAGAGCTAGAAATTGGCACAAAACAGCAAATAAACTACAAGATTCTTGTGCTGAGGTCACTTCTCCAGGGACAGATAGGCTGCTCAAAGCTCCCCACTCCCACTGGTGAACAAAGAAGCTTCCTTCTATCCAAGTAAGGAAATGGGCAACACAGGAACTATTCAAAAGTCCAGAATACAGCAATGCCTGTATAAGGGACTATTCTAGGTCAGGAAAGGCGGGAAACAAGGATATTTATTTTTTCTTTTTTTTTTCAGAAGAACAGCAGGAAACGTACAGTAAATTCTAAACACAGGCTAGCACACTTGAGTGGGCAGCCTCAACAGTTAAATTCAAACAAACAAACTTTTGCAAGTGCAGGTATGAGAAAACACAAAAAACAGTCTTAAAACAGGTAAATCAGCAGTTTAAACTCGCTTTTCGGTTAGGAAAGACGGTCACACAGGTAGTAACAGTAAATTATACTTAAATCTTGAAAGCAGTCACTCTTTTTGTTTCTCTGCTGCTAGCACAACTCTGCAGGACCACGAGTAGCTGTTGCTGAGTACAATACAATAATTTTCATTTGTAGGAAATAATCAGACACTGGCCATTTGAAAAGGTGGCAACTGTAGGAATAATGGCTGTTTTATGTTTTGTCCACCCTCTACATATAGTCTTTTTATATATATCTATAAGTATATATATATATATATATATATATATATATATATATATATATATATATATATATAGGTGTGTGTGTGTATATATATATATATATATATATATATATATATATATATATATATATATATATATGTGTGTGTGTGTGTGTGTGTGTGTGTGTGTGTGTGTGTGTGTGTGTGTGTGTGTGTGTGTGCATGTGTTTGTGTGTATATGTATCATTAGAATGTTTAGTGCTTCCACATTGTACTTTCCCTATGGTAGACTGACTGTTATGCATGATATGTTAGAGAAATCATCCCAACCTGTTACAGCTGAGATGGCTTAGTGTTAAATTGTTGTGGCTATGTTGTGCAGAGTCCTGCGTTCAAGTCTTACACATGCTGGATATTTTGTTGCAAGGCAGAACAGTTCAGCTGTGGAGGAAGGGATAATGGCAATAATTACAAGAGGTCCCTATTTTGGGCCCCTTCACCCCATTTACAGTGCCTTTGGTCAGATGTTTTGCAGTTAGAGGTTCAGAGTGTGGATCCAATGTTCAAATGCATTACTATTACTATATTACTATTATTATTAAAACTATATATAGATATGTGTGTTATATATATATATATATATATATATATATATATATATATATATATATATATATATATATACACACACATATACATATACATATATAAATACATTTTGCCTACTGTTTGAGAAAACATCACACATAGCTGCAGTTCAGATGGCTTTGTGGTAACTTACTGTGGCAATGGGATGTAGGGTCCTGTGTTTGAGACTTGCAAGGGCTGATTATTTTGTTGCTAGGCAGAACAAGGGCTGTTGGATACAGAGTGATTAAGGCACTTTTAAGCAGTTGTAAGCAGGTTTGCATGGGTTTGTGTGGCAGTAAGCAATCCTAACTTCCGGTAAATATGCTTACAGACAGTTAGCCTGAAAGTGCTTAATCTGTGTGGCATTGCTTTGCTCCATGCCAACAGGCATAATCCTGCTTACTACTGTTTAAAAGTGCTTACTCCCACTTACCCCCATGCTAATTTCTTTAAAAGAAAAGAAAAAAGGGGTGATAGGAAAGTGGTGAAAAAGGGGGCATGCAGAGGGAAAGACAATAGGGAACGTAGCTAGGGATGTGCAGGATGGGTGTAGGGAAGGTCCATAGCTGTCCATTTCTTCTACAGCAACAACTGTGAATACATACTGAATTTGCAGGTATATTTGGACACTCAAACCCTGAGAATAGGGTGAGGACAACAATAATGTGTTGTGAAGCCATTTTGGCCAGATTGCATGTGGCCAGTGGAGAAATGTGCAATATGGACAGCTATGTATGGGGCGAAATTTTTTTTTGGGAACAAATTGCTCTTTTTTTTAAGGTGAGATTGGGATGTTGGGGAAGGATAGTAGGCATATTTGGGGAGGTAGGTTGGGTAGGAAGACAGACAAGACAGCTTACAGGGGTGGTATATGACACATGTGGGGGTAAACACTTTGGACGGGGAGGGTGTTTGGAAATCAGAAGCCCATGTGCCCCCAAATGGAAACTGTAGGACTGAGGTCCCCACGCATGGGCAGTCACCACTGCATCTTCATGGCCCCAAAGGTGGCTGTGCTGGGGGCTGAGCAGGAATGGCAGGCTGACCATCTAATTGCACCACACAGCCTCAAGCTGGTGTAACAAATCTCCAAACTCCATTCAGAGCTCGCTATGCACCAAACCCCAGACCTGGCTTCAGGTGACAGGATCCTGTCCATGCCCCCTCCCAGGAGCCCCATTCCCTGAGGCACTACCACCCAAAGGTGGTGCAGGGCCAGCAGACGAGGAGGTCCTAGGGTGGGTCCCAGCCATGCTGAGACCTGGTGCCATGGTCTGATGAGGTGGGAGAGATGGGTCCGCTGAGACCGGCCTTGCCAAATATGCTATGGTGTTACAGTTTTACAACATATGTGGGTTAGTAATAGTCAGCACAATCCAGGATTAGTTATAACAGCATGCATAGATATTCCCATTAACCCAAAACAACAGATTTGGAACAGTTGCGTAGCAAATAGCACACATGCATATATGGAACCACAGTGGTCATTACAACGACATGCAGGTTACATTGATAGCAACAGGCCACCAATGATAGCATTTCAACATGGAACATTAATAGAAACACATTTCAATATTTGTTGTACAATAAGACATACATCTTAACAGTAGGTTTGGTGTAGAACTTACCCATTGATTTGTTTGTTTAGCTTATTGTTGCAGATATGGTGTGGGGGGTGAGAGAGATGTCAATTAACAACTTGTATATCCTTGCAGTACTCGCAATTTTAATGATCATTGCTCTAATCATTACTCTACAGGTATTATTACAGTATCCTATAGCCTTGGTTGGGCAGTGTTATGTTTGTACACAGTACTTCAACTGTCTTATAGCTAAATTCTAATTCTCTTTCCTGTTAGACCTGTGGAGGGAATGTTTGTTAACACTACCTGACTGTTTCTACACATATTCGCAGATTCCTAGTTATACTTCTGCACATACCTCTTAACCTCTTAATGCAAACAATCTGTACAAAGCTTGACAAACTGGGGGTACAAATAGGGACATATTTTAAATATTGCTCTGATAAACATTTAGAAACTTGCTAGAGTAACAGGATTTATTTTAATATACATTTTCTGAAGGATCTGAAGTCTGAAACTCAAATGTATGCCATTATTTAGTGACTACAGTCCTGAGATCATCCCAGTGATTTGCCAGGAAATTAGAGGAACAGGCCAAAAATATGAGGAAAATTTCTGGACATTCTGCAGAAATCTGTAGAGCTGAGAGGTATGATTATGCATACAGCTTACTACCAGTCCCGGGATTCAAACCATGGTTGTGTGTGCTAAAACTACAACAATTTGTGTTTCACCAGAATGAGCTATTTAGAAACTGCTGTTTTTTTCTTTCAGTGTCTTCTGTCCAAGTCTCTCTCTTGGTTGTACAGTCTGACCTTGTAGTTCCAACATTCTTATACAGACATTCGTAGACGTATTTTTTATGTAACACAGTGTGAGAAACAGTTGACACAACAGTACTATTCACATACCAGATCTTGGTGAATGCAACACGTAAGGCCATACAATACCAGAGTAAACACAACCAGTCCAGGATTTAGAAATTTATTGCCAGGCAGTTATACTTTGATTTAAATATGACCTATATGGGACTATTACTGTCATATTGTCTGGTTTAGTCAGTAAAAAAACATACACATTTTTTATAGTGTCAGGTGACATTTTACACCTTTATATTTATTTGGTATGACTAGTACAAGCAGGATTGTTACTCACCAGCCTCGTGACGCAGCCTTTGCAACCTGCTGGCATGGGCTTCCTGGTTCACAGTCGACTTAGCTGCAGCTGTAATGAAAATAGAGAAACATTTATGCATACTTATCCATCACATACACAGGCTGGACTTTGGTAAACAATTATTGCTATGAATACTTACACACTGTTGGGACATCTCCCCTGTCTCTTGCTTCTTGGACCCACTGTTCCAAGAGCTCGTTCATCCTCTGTTTTAAGTCAGCATAGTGGTGCTGGACCTGCTCACCAGTCCGCGGGATACCAGTGACACTGGTGAGATCATGGGCAAGACTTTCCCAGGCTTCCACTTTATATTGGGAGCCCTGGTACTGGTCCTGCAGCAGTCTCATGTCATGATTTTTTACCAGGAGTCCTACCATGACCTTGGACTCCTGTATGCACCAGTGCTGCACCCGGAAGCGCATGCCATCTCCAACTCCTGCCATACTGCCAACAGTGGAGAGCTACAACCAGTTATGAGCTGTATTCCCTCCTGTGGGGTTTAAATACAGCTGACTTCTCACCGTTTGCCATGACTGGAGAGTTTTGAAAATGCTGAGCTAAGTTAAGCTATGGGCAAACCTGCTTAGCTAAAGTTGGCAGTGCTTAAAAGGGCAGGTTCAGTATTGCTTACCAATGGGCATATCCACGTCGCTGGGCTAGCCATTGCTTAGTATTCATAGGGTCTATATGACAGTATCGAATGGACTAAATAGCGAATGCTATTTAGTCGATCTGATACTGTCGAAATGACAAAATAGCAAAGTCATGGAACATCGATTTTTTTTTCCAGGGAAAAAAATTTGGTTGGCCATCTTTGGGACTTTGCCATTTCCTCCACTATGGTGCAATCTCGGAGTTGGTATATTTAAGTGGGTGGGGTGTGGGGGCACAGCTACCCACATGGGGGTGGTGTGGGGGTGAAGCCCCCCACATAAATTTGTGTTTAAGATTATTTTATATTTTACGGAGCAGTGAAATTTTTTCCCTGGGAAAAAATTTGCTGTTCCACTTGTTAGATATTTTGTTGTTTCGATATTATCGGTACGATGAAATAGCGTTTGCTATTTACATTGTACAATAATATGATATAGATGTGTATTCATATGTACACAATGCTTACACCTGGTCAACATAGCTGTGCAATGCTTAGCATTGCTTATGTTTTATTACATTGGTCTACCACCTGTATGGGATTGATTCATCATTGATTACATAACATTAGATTTATTTACCTTCCCTGACATCCCCCAATATGCTGTGATTAATTTATTCCTGTGTGACTATACTGTATGGGGCACTTGTGTTTATATGGGGGTTTCACTACTTTATTACACAGACATGTCACGTCTGGGCCTAATACACTACTCTGGTTGAGAAAAATCAGTTACTTCTTACATAAATGTGCAAAAAATAAAATGTTCAATGTTTACACATACAAAATGGAAATAGTGTTGGTGAGGCTCGAACCATGAATGACTTAATGCAAGGTGTATTCTGTAACTGCTACACTATTGCACTTATGTTTATGTTGGATGTCTATTTCTTTTTAAATTATCATGCTGTTTCAGCTTGGCTAAATGTAGCTAAGCAACAAGCACACCCCTGCAGCTACGCTTAAACTTTATTGCATGTATAAAAAAAAGTATTTGCTGTGTTTTTTATTTGTACCCTTCAGAATATCCATGCTAATGCTGAACTTATTATTCTATCAACTTTCGGCTTTGTTTGACAATTGTCCCTTATGGCTTTGTCCACATTCATTACTCTGATGGGTGTTGTGCTTATGCTAAATCTGTTATTCTAACTACTTTTGGCTTGGTAGGGACAATTGTCCCTTATGGCTTTGACCAGATTTCTTACCCTGATGGGTTAGGGTGATATGAGCATTCTCGCTCATTTTAAATTGCCGAACGGCAATTCTGGAGTGCAGGGGACATATGTACTGTAAGAGCTCTGCTCTCAGACACACCATCTGTGCTCGTACATGGAACCATATCCGTTTTACAGCATGGCAGCATGCCTTCATACATACGGATTGCGAGCTGCCATGCTAAACATGAACGGTGCCTGCCATGCAGGAACAACTTATTCCTGCACGTCTGCTTGATGAATCCGGGGGTCTATTTTTTCCTGTTTGTCATTTATACATTTCAACATGTTTATGCAAATTCAAGGGCACTTCATAAACTTCTGGGTTTAAGAGTACTAAACCTCCTTTCAATTATCTATATATAAAACAATCCCTTTTTCTCTGAATATAAGCTAGAACCCCAAATAAATGAAAAAATATCTCTAAGAAATGTTTTTCATACTTTGTTGGAACCATAAAAGTACTTGATAAATAAACAATTCTATCCATCAATACTAAATGTATCAAATTCACTTTTCTTATATAACAGGGTATTGTCCATAACATACAGATTTCTTTCAAAATTTTTTAATATTTCCCATTGTGTGTTACTTGCATTTTTATCAAAATTTATACCCAGCAGATTAAGACTTTTTGTTGCAAAGTGAATACCTACTGTTATTTCTGTTTCTCCCATACCTTTGCTTTTGTCTTTAACATCAAACCTATATCTTTCAAGCAATCAGCTACACAAATTATTGTTTCTCCCATCCCTAAGCTATTTTAGCTTTTACAATTGTATCATCTGCATATGTCATCAGACTTGTATCCCAACATCATCATCATTATAGTTGGCATATTTAACTTTCTTCAGTTTAGTATTTACTTCACTAACAACCACATTCATAACTAAAGCAAGTAAAATGTTACTCATGAGGCAACTTTCTCTTATTCCTTTACCCATTTGTATTTCCTTGCTTAGTCATCCATTTACTAAAGCCTTTATTTTGTTAAATCTATAGCCTGATATATAACCATTTCTGATTTTATTACTGAAATTATATCCTTTCATTATGTACCATAACATTTCATTTTCAATTAAGTCAAATGTTTTATTAACATTTCCTACTGTAAATTTTAACTCCTGCTTTCTATCTAAGACATCTCTCAACTCTGTTATTATCAGTAATAATCAGTGCCAGCTGGTGACTTCAAATCAAAAGGGGGGGGGGGGGCTGCAGGAGACAGCTGAATGGGTGGGGCCAACAAGAAGCGGTGTGGCCAACTAGAAAGTGTTGGAACTGTGGTACAGTGGGATTAATGCTGGCAATGCTTACCAATTTACATGAAATAAATGCTCAGTCACTATGGCACATGCTGAATACTCTACACAGCACATTGTAATGAATTGTGTGATTTTCCATTTTAATAACGTCTCCATATGCTTCTTGCCTGCTAGCTCCCATGGTCATTCAGCCAACTGACATCTCACATGTTCATTAAACTTTAGAAGACTAATGGGAGATGAATTGAATGATGTTAAGTACTGTATGGAAACATCCCATTCCACAATGCCAGTTTACTGGCATGCACAACTGTCAACTCACTTTTACTCAGTAACCCATCCCTTAGGCACAGTATCCATCCATAAGATCAGTACAAACTATTGCTTTCTTTGCCTGTCTGTCATAAGTACATTCAGAAAAACACTAGGAGTTAATTTATTTTTAGCTCTTCCTGTATGAAGAATTTAACAGATCTTGTAAAAAGAAGTCCATCCACTGACAAAGGCTACATGAAACAATAAAACAGATTTCATTATATTTAATGTCATGACACCATAACATTTGCCTCGACCAACATATTTTATACTGTAACTGCAAAAATAAGCTACGGAACTATGTCTCATTTTAGAACAATTCACACTGCCAAATCTAAACACTACACTCCATCAAAAAGAATAGACTTCTTAAGGACACTGAACTAATGTAACATTTTATTAGATCTCACAATCCCAAACTTCAGAGATAACCAAAGTTTATCATGCTTTGCCTGTCAACACTATAACATGAATAATCTAAATTAAAACCTCTCAAGCTACAAAAAGTCACTGTCCCAAACAATAAGTAGAAGAAAAATCACCAAACTCTTTGGTATAATAATTTTTCTTGTGGGCCATGTCTGAATTTCCCATGTGAGAGTCCTATTCCAACAACCCCATTCTTGTAAATATGCTAACAGCAAGGTCACTCAGAAAAATGAGAAAGGTACAAAATAAATATAAAACTCATATTGCCCTGTTTTACGCTTCCCACAACCCAGTATAAAGACATGGATGTTTGTTCTAGAATATTTTCTGATATGATGATAATATGTCATATTATCAAGTCAATTTATAACTTTCTAGTGTACATTATTTGTGCCTTACTGTGCTCACGATAGTCATGTGACTTTCGCATCCTGTGGTGGTTAAGAAATGTTATATAATGTGTTAATTAAAGGTTTGTAATTATTCTAATGAACTTCCCTTACAGGCACAAAAGTGCTCAACCGTATTACATTTTTTTCCTGTGTAGTGTTCTTCGTGCAGGTTGTTTACAGACAGTTTCATGGTTCAGTGTCATTTCTATATGATAAATATTTGCATATTTTATAACCTGCAATTGCATATTCTGAAGCACTCTCTCGTCATGTTTATGAATGCACAAGGTGAGCCAGTTTCCTAATCCACAATTAGACATATATGTGTACCACTTAACCACTTCAAGAAAGAAATCTGGACAAAGTCTAAAGTAATGGGGGGACAAAGGCCCAAAAATGGAGTAGATTTTAAATATTACTTTTATAGAACATTACTAGAATAACATGATTTGTGTTAAATCGACCAAACAGGGAAATCCTCTATAGTCTCCTCAGTTGTCAGTAATAGTTTTGATAGTGTTCTACCTGAAGTGCTGTTTTGATTGCCCAGTCATGGATGTAGCCAGGCATATCCCATATGTGCTACTTTGTATGCTAAAATAATTTATTTAGTGCAATGAGATGTGCTGGAATTTTAAACAATAGCATATTTGTCTTATTTTCGGAACACCTGCTCAGCACATTTTTTTTAGCCTTTAATTTTAGGATTACAGTTGTAGGGGAGGGTGTGTAATAACTATTTAGGAGTATGTGTGGGTCAGATATCCATCCGTATGGAAGTCTTAGGGGCTACACATGAGCAAGTCCTAACTGAAGTCTCACTTATTTCAGAAACTAATGTCACCTGCATGTGTCCTTGGATGGCAGCACAGTTTAACTGGGTAAATCCCAGGTATACATTCTAAATAAAGAAGACCTTCAGAAATTCTTCAATTCAGGTATTGCCGACACCTACCTCAGTTTAAGAAAGAAGTGTAAAACAAGAGTGAGTGTGTCCGCCTCCATCACGAACTGATGTTTGAGTCCAGTTCAACAATTTCTTCTGGCACTCTGCAATAATAAAATAACCACATCTACTACCTAATCCATTATCCCAGCTTGATTACTAATTATACTAGTTATGCCCATTGGATTTCCTTAGGTAGTCAACTTACAGACATTTCCAAAGACTGATCAGGCCATGCAACACAAGTCTTATTTATTTTATAATCAAAAACTAATATGTAAATAAAGAAAATACAATTGGCCAGATAACTATTTAGTGCTTAAAAAAGTAATAACTCACAGAAATTAACTTTTTTGTTACAAATCTGAATTTTTACATGATACCACTTGCTATAAAGTGTGAATATCAGGTTGGCATTGTAGGCAATTTGAATCCTACCACTGTCATGTCAAGCAGTGCACAACCTCGGTATGGAAAGGACAGGGACTATGGTCCTCAAAGATGTTAGACTACTGCAAATAGATCTGCAGGCAATTAGAGAGTCACAGGTCACATCACTGATACCCAACAAGTTACAGAGCACACAAATCCAATTAAATAACGAATTCACCAAACACAACCTGGCCTCAAGAACATAAAGGAAATATTTAGTTCTGCACTAGGTATTTTTATTCTATCATCTATACCCAAACTAGGGCTACATACCGATCACTTACAAGGATGTGTTTTTTTTTTGGTTTTGTTTTTTTATCCTAGCATCACAGGCACATTTCTCTCCACTTTCTCTACTTAACAACTGTGACTTCCACTGCCAGTTACCATCCAAACTGCCTTTCAAATTGACACAAATACAGTTCCCAGGGAAGGCTAGCAGAATTCTCTGAAGTACTACGAAGCCATGATTAAAGATGAGGTACAACACCATCTTATACTTGGCTAGCGGCCAAACACACCAGTTATCTGCCACGCTTGACTTAGCTTAGTAATTGTATGCTCAGGTGATCTACATAATTGCAGGCAGATACTAGAGATTGGTGATTTACAGTGCAAAATAATACTCCCTTATCAGATAGTGACAATGCATAAATAAAAAATACTAGTCACATCTTCTTAAAAAATGAATAAAACCTAAATAAAGATGATGATACTGTTAACATTAAATATGCAGAAGTAACTAATAAACAATGAAAAAAAATAAAATCCAATGTAACCGCAGAAAAAAAATAGAAAAAAAATCTGAGTTAATAAAAGCTAGCACTTTCTCTAACTGGAGAGATGGGGACACTACCTAAGTTAGTAAAACATGAATCTGGTAGATGCAGATTTCACAGCAACATAGATGTACTTCTCACTGTCATCCAAGCAAGACAAGAGTATGCACTGGTTTCAGGTCAAAATGTATGCATTTCTGTTTGTACACAAAACAGGAATCCACAGATTATTTCATCTGTTGTGTGGGACAGAAATGACAGTTAATAGGTAGACTGGAAATTTTTCTCAGGACCTGGCACCAACTACTTCTGTCCTTTCCTTCACACAGAAAACAAAACAAAATGAAGCCTCTAAGATTTCACATGCATCTACTAACTACCTACATCATTAATGGTTTACATGTGGCTACTTCACAGTTCTGGGCTCATGGGTCTACTTTGAAACATTGACTTACCAGAACGTCAACGTTCAAAACAGTGAGACCACAATGTTGAAACTTCGGAAATCAGAACTCCCAGAATGTCGCATTTTAATGACATTAAAATGCAAACCACCTTTTGAAGATGTCCCTGGACAAGTTAGTTTGTTGCCAAATCTCATTTGTCCCAGTCTCCTTCAATAAACACATCATACCAAATGACATTTGATGGCCTTTATTAAACTTCCATAACATAGCTTTGATAATCAACATTTATTAAATAGAGCAAAAAACAACCAATATCTGCCAGGTAGAGCACCCTCAGCTCAAAGACCACAAATGTAAAAAGATAAGAGAGGAATGCACCATGAGCTGCGTGACTGAGGAAAATCAAAGAGATTCATAAAATCCAAAAATTTTAATGCAGACGAGACAAACAGATAAAAAAGACTGCAGTAGGTTAACGCTTTCACGTTAGGATTAACGCTTCATCAGACATCAAAAGGCAGTCAGAATACATGTGTTTAAATACAAGTGATGACATCACTACTGATTCAAATTAGCAAATCACAAATCAATGACTGATAAGAACAATATGAAATGAGTAAATAAAACACAAGCTTGTAAGAAACATGCTTATAAACAACAAAAAACATACTAATAAAAATAACAATGACAAGATGTTTGACATAAACATTTGACAGCACAAACAATAAAGTCAAACATATAAAACACACCTATAAGAACATTAGGTTAAAAACTACTGTATGATTAGTGTCTCAATGGCCTACTAGCTGAAAAGGGTCTTCTGACTGCCTTTTGATGTCTGATGAAGCGTTAATCCTAACGTGAAAGCGCTAACCTACTGCAGTCTTTTTTATCTGTTTGTCTCGTCTGCATTAAAATTTTTGGATTTTATGAATCTCTTTGATTTTCCTCAGTCACGCAGCTCATGGTGCATTCCTCTGTTATCTTTTTACATTTATTAAATAGAACTGAACACAGATTAATTGCTTTTAATCACAGCATAACATCCATGCAATGTTAATCAGGACAGCGTTCCCTACTCATCCTGTCCCCGTAAGCAGCGTCCATACCTCTGCTCGCTTACCTTACTTATGAAGCAGCGTCCAAGACTCATTTCATATCCCATTTATTGAATTACCCATCCAACATTTACTTATGAACTATCATCCAAGACTCAATTCATATGCCATTTATTGAATTACCTTCCACCAAATAAGCAGCATCCTTACCTCCACTTATTTATTTAACAAGCAGCCTCCAGCTGCTCATTTTCCTTTCCAAACCCTTGAAAGGAACATCCAAACACCAGAGAGGGAACAGAAGAGAGCAAACCTGTGCCTCTTCTTTGCCAACCAGCCTGACCAGGCTGTTCCCCCTCCTCCCTACCAAACTTCCCACCTAACTGCTCATTAAAAGGCATTAAGCCAAACATCATTCGGTGTATGGCATCCTCTCTAATTAAATTGGATCCATGGTATCACCTCCCAGAGTACTGTCACCTAAATAGCAAAAATAGCCAATTGCCTGATTAGCTGAAATTAAACCCAGATCCCTCTACAATGCTAAAGTAACAAACCATAACCTCATAACCTGACGTAACCCCTGTATATTGAGTAAACTCTCTTTATCTAACCCCCAACTGTAGCCTCACAATGATTCCCATGTCATTACCTGTCAATTGCAACATCAAATACTAAATCCACTCTAGGCAAAACCTCACAAGCACAATATACCACCAAACTCTAAAAAGCTCAATATCACCTGAAATAAAACACAGTCAGTGACAAGCCATCATGCTCAACCACAGCCCCTTTTTCCAAGAATAGATATCCTAATTGACCATAATGAGATTTCCTTTTATAATGGATCACTTGTCCAGTAATCCTGCCATCATACCCACTATCCATTATAAGGCAAGAAAACATCTGGCAAGCAGAACACCCCTGTTAACAATACCATTCCATACCAGAAAAATAACCACATAGCCTGTAGACCAATGACCCTCCATATGCCAATACCAACCATTGCAACCTGTTTACCTTGATAATAGGCAAGGTCTGCCATTCTCAACACTATCAAACCTATACTTCCAGCATTGGAACCACTGTCCAAAAATTACTAAATTAACATAACCCTATTCCCCCATGAAAATGTAAAATTTACAGCTAAATCCTCCCTGACCAACTGGAGTGTCCCACCCTAAGTACACGCCTGAACCAAATAACTCAATAACCTGTCCCACCAGTCTCCTACCCCTGGTGGCTGCAACACAATTTGACCAAGTTAATATTCCTACCATATACTTGACTTATAAAAGCTGCCCCCAGAGTCCTGCAACAAACCATACGACAGTCATATCAACCAAGTAAAACGGGCCCTATTCCCTCTGACTTCCCCAACTAAAACTATGATGCCTGCTAAATTGAAACCCACACCAAAGTCCCATATCCCTTGGATTTCCCTTTAAAACTTTCTTTTCAATGTCCCCTCTTACATCCAATAATGAATCAACCCTAAACATCTGCTAGAAGACCCCAAAACCAAGCCTTACTTAACTAACAGTAGTTCGCCTGTGCACTCCTTGCTTACCACTCCAGCCAAACAGCATGCATCACCTTCAGGTCACCGACTGATGTGACTCTCTCCGCACCTTTTCACGACCTCACTGCCCATCATTCCAGCTATGGGCACAATGTCCAATATACGCTCATCCCTCATTGGTCTGTAAAAGAAAATAAACTGTTAATGCACTGCCATAAACCAAAATATCTTAATATTAAGTGCTATCAAGGGGACCCACAGCCATATTCCGTCAAAACTTTCCAACATATGAGTTAGGGCAACCCTTCTCCACTTTTTATTTATTTTAAATTTTTTTAAATATAGCCTGCTTACTTTCCCAGTTGAAACTGTTAATCAGCAATAAGCCATTAGTATGTGCACCACCTTCTACTCATCTTCCCCCTTAGCTTGCGAGCAAAGCCACAATTGAAGAGATCTAGAGACACACCTACCTGCCAACCTCTTAGCCCAGGTAATGTGGACAAAGCCCATACTTCTCCACCTCTTAGACCAATAAGTGTTCACAACCCCTAATTAACAAAAGGGGCTGAGATATCCTCTGTATGGTATAAAGAAGGAAACTCAAATGCGTCATTATTTTCCAATGTCAATCTTTAATGCTTTGCCACTACTAGTCAAAACCAGAGGTCTATGAAAACAGACCCCGATTATGAAGCGACATCATCTGCACATTCTATGACAATCTATACCATTGAAGGCATGCCTCTTGTTTCAATACATGGACCACATTGAAGCCTCCTTGTTTACTCACCTTTCCTTCCACTTGCTCCCTGTAATAATGAAGTTTATTAGGGCTATGAAATCCAAAACATGAATGGCAGAAACCAAGTCTGCTGGAATGACCTATCACAGTAGACAACTGCTGCATGCTTGTAACCTATGCAGTGACAAAGAGATTTATGAAAAAAAAAACTCCATGATGTATCTTTTACCACTGAACACTGCATGTTGGAGATACCTAGGGCCAAACTAAAATACATAATCACTTCAAGTTGCCAAACCCCGTGTATTCATACTTAGAAATTACCTAAAAATATTAAAAAACCTGCAACTAGAACCAGTGTTATGTAAAATGTAGGAGTCAGCACTCTGAAAAGCAAAGCCAAAGAGAACACCAACACCTACAAAACTGAGCAATACCACATCCTCAGAACCCCCCTCTACCCATAACAAAACTGTACTGTACACTGCTTACACAATATGTAAAACACCGGCCAAGCATTAGTTGTACAGCAACCAGCTGCCACTTTTTTTTTTTTTTTTTTTTTTTCATACAATGATGACAATATTTCACACATTAAGTGCAATGTGTATATTTAAAAGCTGGAAGGGCAGTCGTTCCCACTGACAGGACTCTACTTCACTAACCAGCACTGCCCCCCAGTACCTCGACTATTAGTCACCATGGGTATACGCGAGCAAAACATCCGATCCCTAACCTACACCTTCACCACCATTGCACATGCAACTCTTGCTGCTGCCATCTGTGCATGCTAGACCATGTTTACTTGAAATAGTAGCCTTGAGCATCAGCATATCTCTCGACTTCATAACACAAAGTCTGAACAACCAAATTAATGGGAGGATGAAGCCCCCAAATGAAGACACATTTTAAATATCACTCATAAAGGTAGAAAGTGGCTAAAATAAAAAGGTCTAGAATTACCATATAGTGCTGAAAGACATAAAATCTGAGAATCAAATGACTGTCATTATGTAGTGAATACAATCCTCACCGATCTCATACCAAATCCCGACAAATCAGAAAGTGAGTAACAAATCATGTTCATTAAGTCATGATTCTGTCCAGTTCTAAAACAACCTGCCATTTTGCTTCCTTGAATACAGTAGCAGTGCAATTTCCATTAAACTGACTTCTTTACAACAAGACTAGACATACCCAAACATCAATCCTATGAGCTTGGCAAGTTAGCTGCATAACAAGATCCACCTCAACCCTATAGGTTCATAGGTTCATAGGTTTATACTAGGCTATCTGCCCTAAGGCATTTATAAGCCTAGCCCAAATTATTGTGGCTTACGCCACCCCTTATATGAAAAAATACTGTGCCCATTAGTTTGTTGTGCCTCTGTCCAGCAGTGACACAGAGTTTATTCCTGGGGTAAACCTACGATCTCCCATCCACAGGTCTAGATTTCTCTTGAACAGAGTCAGCGAGGTGCTCTGCCTCACATGGACCGGGATTTTATTCCACAGCATAGGGAGTCTCTGAGTGATAAATCTATCCCTCCAGCATGTCCTATTTATATCCGTGCTAAGGTTTAAGTCGCTTGCTCTAGTGGTTTTGGTGGATTTGGATTTTTTGAGGTGGAGCATGTCCATTAATTCCGGGTTGGACATGGCCTTGTATGTCAGGCACATGTCACCTCTGAGCAGACCAAATATGTCTATTATTGATGGATCTGAAGTCTGAAATGCACGTAGTGACTACAATCCTCAGATTGCCCCAGTGACTCACCAGAAAACCATAAACTGTGGCAGGAGCAGACCAAAGCCACAAGATAAATTTGGACACAAAGACTGTTGTTAAATACTGCTCTCATAACCTATTAAAGTGAAAGAACAACAGACCCTGCATGCATGGAATCACTGAAGGGTACAAGGTCCAAAACTCCAGCTTTGTATGATAGCCTTACAAGTCATTTTATTTTACTTTTTTTTTAAAATCATACTCAGTGCCTTGCTGCTGACCTGCCAGAAAACTGCAGTCCTATGAGAATCAGACCAAACTGCAAGTTAAAGTTCTGGACACCCTGTGACAATCCACCAAAAAACATACTACACGAACCCTGGCACACATTCCAATGGCTGTACCAGTTCCTCCCTGCCACCGTGCATGTGCCCAAACCCCCTCCCCCTCAACTTGGAGCAAGAAACAGCAATTCCACACAGCCGGAGAAAATCAAAACACCAATGATTCCAACCAATCAGACACGATGAGAACCAAAAGCCCCCACAGGAACATCCCCCCAAAGCACTGACCATCCCCAAACCTGCCCCACCAAAGCTACTTGGAGGACAGCATACCCAGCCCACAAAGTTATCATGAAAGTGTCTACAAACTGAGATAGTTACCTAGACACAAGTGACTGCCATGCTACCAACAACACGACCACTGCACAACCACTGTCCCCAAACAGGAGCCATATATGACCTACCCCATGACCAATCGACAAACTCGAACGTATCCTCCCATCTTGTTCAGTTCTGTCTGCCTCTTGAAGCACTGGAAGAGCCAGCCCCTCCACCTCCACCCTCCAACCTTACAATCAAAATGCATAGACATCTCCAAGGTGTCCGAGCATACCACTCAAACTCTTGAAGCATACCTCTCAACCTGGAAACATCAAAAATCTGGACAAGGCCCATGAAAAATAGGTACAAATCTGTACGCTGATTAATATAAAAATTGCATACATAATTATGTAACCCCACCCACTCCAATGGAATTGTGGGATACCAACTTTCAAATACAAACTGAAGAACAGACGACCAAAATATGACACCAGAGTCCCCCTCTAGCCATTCCAGTGTCCCATTACCTGGCTATTTTGCCCTATTTGCCATAAACACTAATGTGTGCATACTGCTTTACTTCTATAATGATTTGGATTTTATTTTGCATTTTATAGCACAATGCACAAACATTAATAGACAGCTGTTAATTAGACAAAGCAATACTGTCTCACAATGAAAACAGACTTGGCATTAAAACTTCTCTGCCCTTGAAATTCACATTCATTGAAACAGCATTGAAACCCACACTACATTAAAAAAAATGCATCTAGCCAGTGGTAGATAAAGATTACCTTTGGGTTATTTTCAAATCATTGGCCCCTTGTGCACAAAACAAGAAATGGACACGTGTTCTTTGATACACCTTCCTGACTTTATTAAACTATATTCCTTGTACATTAGAGAGCATTTTAAATGGGTTCAGGCACCAAGGCAGCAAAACATTTCCCTGTGGTACATTTGGCTGGGGACACATGGATGAAGTGGCATTCAGCTGCAAAGAAATATGACTGTTTACAAATTCCCTGTGGGAAAAGAGAAACACACACTGCCATGCTCACAGCTTTAATAACCAAATACATGGAGGCAGAAGAAGTAATGAGGGTTGTGCTCAGTGTAAAATACATATTTATGTAACTACAACATATAGAACTGTGCTGCAGCATGGAGAACATCCTGCAGGCTACTGTAGTCACATTTATGCTCCAGCATGCATTCTAGGTAATGTTCCCTAGACACTGTGAAAGGGGTAGTGGTCCACACATGCAGATTATAAAGGCACTGCCCGTTGTGCACTGCATTTTTACTGCCACTGACATTCCCTCTGGCCAGCCCGCTGCTGATGCCTGCCATATATATTGCCTGCTGTCTCATGTTCCCTTGGGGACTATGGACATTGTTTTCCCCCTGTGCATTTGGTTATTAAAGTTGTGGGCATGTCAGCACATTCTTCTCTTTGCCCACAGAGAATTTGCAAACAGCCATATTTCTTTGCAGCTGACTGTCACTTCAGCAATGTGTCCCCAGTCAAATAGACCACAGGGACATGTCTCGCTGCCTAGGCGCCTGAACCCGTGGTGGCTATAGACTTTAGACTCTTTTTACCTTGTACCCAAGGTACAGTGTTTGAGCCTGGCTACCTCTAGCCACCAGGTGTATTAAAATTAGGGCACTCATACACACACACACACACACACACACACACACACACATACACACACACACACACACACAAACACACACACACACACACACACACACACACACACACACACACACACACACACACACACACACACACACACACACACACACACACACAGATTCATGCCAGCAAGTGTAAAACTAAGAATCCTACCCGTTCAGTATAATGGCTCTTCCAGAATAATACTGCAGCTTTTCACACAACGGACATCTCTATTCAAGCCAGAAACTAAAGTGTATTCAAGCCAGCATGTGTAAAACTAAGAATCCTACCTGTTCAGTTTAATGGCTTACAAAATAATGGCTCTGCCAGAATAATAATGCAGTTGTTCATACAAAAGACATCTCTATTCAAGCCACCAAGTGTAAAACTAAGAATCCTACCCATTTAGTTCACTAAAACTCCTACCCTAGGAACAGACATCTCTATTCAAGCCAGAAACTAAAGTGCATTCAAGCCAGCAAGTGCAAAACTAAGAATCCTACCCATTCATTTAACCACTTACAAAATAACTGCAATGCCAGAATACTAATGCTGCTGTTCACACAACAGACGTGTCTATCCAAGCCAGAAACTAAAGTGTATTTAAGTCAGCAAGTGTAAAACTAAGAAATTAGAATCCTACCTGTTCAGTTCACGTACAACTCTATTCAAGCCAGGAGGAATGCATATCGCAAGTGTAACGGCTTACAAAATAACAGCTCTGCCATAATAATAATGTGCTCTTTACACAAAACGGCTCGTTTGCAAGTGCCACGTTTACAGAATAATAATGCAGATGCAGCAGTGAGGCATTTCTATTCACAGTGTTCATCAAAATAGCAGCCAAAGATAATGTTTCCCTGCTCTCCATTTGAACATCCGGAATCCATAGTGAGCCACCCAGTGTGCACATGAGCCATTGAGCTCAATTCCAACTGGCTGGTAGCCCCGACGGAGCTGACATCATCATCCGTGTGATGACTTCAGCTCAAAAAGTGGAAGAGCATAAAAATGAAAAGCTGAGAAAAACTCGGAAATTAAGGGGTGCCACTCGAGAATTGTGGCACCCCATAATTTTGACCCCAAAACTCAGTAAAAACTGAGTAATTTGGTATGGTTGGGAAGTATGTCTCGAAGTGAAAAAACCTGGACAAAGCCACAATAAAAGTGAGGCAAGTATCGGGACTAAACATTGCTCTTACAAACTTTACATGGGCATAAAATCACAGGTTAGACATTAGCATGAATTATTCAAAAGGCAGGAAGTATGGAACGCAGAACAGGTTATGCATTAGCATAACTTTGTCATGTCTACTTTAATTAACTGAAAGCTGATTCCAGCAAATGCAAATCCATTGACACATATACATCGAACCGCGAAATGAGCGAACTCACAAAACCATGAAACTCAAAATACCAATTTGTCATACTCGGCCAACCCCACCGCCCAAAACATACTTCCCTCCCAAACAAAATAAATAAACCACAAACATACACCAACCAAAACCCTATTTCTAACCCTACACTAAATCCCACATACACCACTATCTATGCACTCTCCTTAACCCCTCCCTAACCCTAATGTCCGTAACTATCGCACACTTACCTTACAGATCTGTAGCTCAGACGGGCCAACTAAAACACTTCCACATTTCGAATTTCACTGTAATTTCACGGTTTTGTGAGTTTGCTTATTTCGCGGTTCGATGCATTTGTGTCAATGGATTTGCATTCGCTGGAATCAGCTTTCAGTTAAATAAAGTAGACCCAACTTTGTCTAACAGCTGCAATGTAAAGCACTTGGCATGAATTTCTAAAGGCAGGAAGTTTCAAACACGAGTAACAGGTATGCATTAAAATGAGGTATCTGAAAGAGAGGAAGTCTGAAACACAAGTGTCTTTCTTAGTTGCCACTGCAAACTACCATTTTGAAAAATTTTCCTCTAAGCCCAGGAAAGGAGTACCCAATAGAAAACGACTACCAAGGAAAATAGCAGAGCCATCATTTGACCCTCCCCTTTTGCACTCTTTATCACATCTAAACCGTATCTCTCCACACAAAGCCTGCTGAAATGGGAAGAAAAAGACATCAAATAGAGACAACTTGACAATATTTGCCCATAACTTAACAAGTAATAGTACATATTTGGACCTTCCCATCCATAGCATGATATTCACATGCACGACCCACGGCAATCACTTGAGGGAATCTCACCACCCCAGAAACCTGTTTCTGCCACTGAAACAAGAGATATAACAAAACCAACAAAAGTAAATATTTACTGCACCACGACTAGTGACTGCCGACTTCCCACCAACGTCACACCCAATAAACTTGCCATTCTAACCACAAAGAACTAAACCCCATGAAGAAATCCTCTGAAACTGCCCCCTGCAAAGCACTAACCACCAAGCAAAAGCAAACCAGAGGCCATTATCACCATGTGGCCACCGAAGGTACAATGACACCCTAAAAGACTTGATGTAAATGAATTGAAGCCTAGATGTCCATCCACACCCAACCAATCCAACGTAACAGCCAACCACACCCGAACTACTCATTCAGTGAATATACACTGGGAACCACACAGTGCAGAAACAGTGGGATGAAGGCTCACAATAACAATGTTGCTCTAACAATGCCACTGATATCCACACTACACTAAAACCTATCCAAAAGACCACAACCGACTGCACTCTAAGTCCCTGCATAACGTAGCCAAAATACCTCCTACCTAGACACAAACATCCCCTGCCTATCCCGATTTCTATTATATATATATATATATATATATATATATATATATATATATATATATATATATAATAAAAAAATTATGATAATCTATTTTATATATACTGACTACCTGCCACTAACCAGCACTCCAAGGCTTACCTTTCCACCTGGAATACCTACAGGTCATCATGGGCGTACCCTGCCTTAGCAAGTTCACGTCAAAATGTGATTACTTAGTCAGCTATAATTGTCTAATCCCCTTAAGCCCCTCCCCACCCTTACCTCATTTCCTCCCAAACATTCCTTCTTCCATTTAACCCTTTCCATTCCCAACCCTCTAATTCCCACTAGTATATTTATCCAAACCCCATTTTGAAGATGTCCCTGGGCAAATTGGTTTGTTGCCATCATTTCTTATGTTGAAATCCATTATTCAACCATTTATTCAAGACCAATAATAAATATTTTCTTTTCCATGTCTCTAGACTTTTATACATTTTAAAGCCAATTCCATCAAAGCTTTCTGCTGAGTCTATATTTAAGTGTTAAAGTACTGTATATAAATCCTCTAAAGTAATTTCTTTTTCAATTTCCTTGTTCATTTGTTCTGAAAATGTCTTTGTTCTCCATGTTTTGTTCCCATTTGTTGTTTTAAATGTTTCTTCTACAAGCTTTATTACAATTTCTATAATTTGAGATTGACTGCTTTTTATTTTTCCTTGTTTATTTTTTGTCTCTCATCACGCTGCTCTTTTCTTTTACTATTTTACTTAAATAAGCTACCTCTCCTTTTTTACCTTGTAATAAATACATTTGCTTATATAAATTTTCTTTAACTTTTTAAATTTCTTTTATATAATTCCTTGTCTGTTTCACAATATTCTTTCTTATTTCTTTCTAGATTTTCAAATACATTTTCATATATTTTAATAGATTTTTCATATATCTTTATTTTCCTTTATTTCATGTCTCATTTTGCCATTATAAAACCTCTTTTATACTGCTTTCTTAAAAATAATCCACCATTCTGAGCATTTATTGTAGAAATCACTTGTGGTAAAATGATCTCTCCATATCGGTGTTATTATTTATTTTCCCTGTCTATTCCATGCTTTTTCATTTATACTTTCTATACCCCTACGTAATTTAATGTATTCTTTATTTTCATTTATTTCTGTCCATATTGCTAAAAGATTGGAAAAACCTGTTACAACTGATTCACCTTCCATTATACTTATGCTTTCAAATATATTCAAATAATAATTATAAAATATTCAATTTCAGATTTTAACATACATCTTCTATATTTTCAAAAATGTCTATTCCATAATATCAATTTACCACACTTCATCAATTATCCCATTTTTAATATCTTCTTCATTCTTCTTTTTTCCTTCCCCTTAACTCACAGTTATAATCTCCTGTTATTATAATGTTCATTTTTACTACTTCATAATCTAATAATTAATAAAGTAAGTGTTCCCTTTTTATATGAAACATATGCATATATGGTTATAAGCCTACAAACCTTTGCTTACCAATTTAATTCTACAGTATTAAGTCTTCTTGTTTTAACTGTTGTTATATCTTGAAGTTTTACTACTTGTTTACATAAAAATCTCTATCCCTGATCATTGAACTTTATCAAAATTCCGTATTATTTCTCCATTCCATATATTTTCTGTTTGTAACTTTTCATCTGTTGTTAAGAATCTTATACCCTCTAAAGCAATTATATCTGCATCAATTTTAAGGCCCTCTAAAGCCATTATTCTTCTATAGATATTTTTATACTGTTAACATTCATTTACTGAGAGAATAATTAAATTATGTTACCTTCTTCCTTAATTAAAAAAAAAAGTTTCTTCTTATGCTATTTCATCCATTTCCTATCTTTTTCTGCTTTAAATGTGCACTTTTGCATTTCATTTTTCTATCTTTAACCCTTTTTACCAATGGAAGTCTTTTTTTTTTGTTCACTACTTTCCAACTTATATTGTCCTCATCACTGACTTAAGCAAATATTTCTATTTCCTCTTCTTCCTTTTTTTACCATCTTTTTCTTTTTCTAGAGTGTCTTCCACTAGTTCTTTCATTTCTTCTTCTTCATTCTGTGTTTTCTCCTGAGTCCAATTTTTACTATTTTATCTTTTTTTTTACATATGTAATGTTCAGGTTCACATTTATTACATCATGGCCAGTTTTCCCAAATGTAAAACATTTCTTCCTTTCACAATTATTTACCAAATGTCCTTCTTTACCACAAAAAGCAGGATCATGGCCTTGTTTAATACCTGATGGACCTGTGAAAAGTTGATGGGAAGTAATGTAAGTACCACTACATGTTGCACTATAACAAGGTAATAAATCCATATATCTCACATTTACAGTAGCTACTGTGTTAATTATGTTGGTCAAAATCTGAGCATGTGATTCAAACTGTACTTAAACCCCTCCCCCTAAAGAACAAAGACCTGACACCCACATAACAGTGTGTACATCCTGACACACTGAATGCTACTGTATTCCAATGTTAATCAAACTTAGCTTACCTGGACACTCCTCTGCCATGGCAACTGTGGCACCCACATCCACAATGTATAGTGTGATGGATGCCTGGGAGCCATTGTGTGTTTCTAGGTTCATCAGAGATTCCTCAGTGGCTGAGAGTGGTTGTTCTTCTGCAGGCCCTCCACCGGTGACACCACAATCCCTGGCTATATCTGCTGCTCTTCAGCATGCAGCATTATGTCTGCTGCATAGTGTCAAACCTGCCAATATGTCCTGCTCTGATGACCTATATCATTCACATCACGGACAAGGTCATCCCACAATGATGTCTGCTGTTCCATGTTTTGCTTCCCCCTAGACAGTAGAAGTTTATAGTGTTGACAGAGGCCTTCCAGTATTATATCATTCTGTGCATCTGTAATAGGGGTATGGTATCTGGCATACATGTTTCCTGAAAGTCAACAAAATGGGAACACATGTCAGAATCACATACATGGAAGTACACAATGTAGAGATACAACAAGAACATAATGACTGGCAGTATCCACTGCTTGATCACAAATGTCATATTCCAGTGTGCAAACATACTAAGTGTGTAGATACAACTAAGATATTAGCAATAGTCAGCTACTCCTGTGTGTGCCATGACAGATACTGTTGTATGATCATACACCCAACACTGAAGTCCATTGTAGTGTGTCCCTTAGTGGCAAACCCCCTGATAATATATCAAAACAACAGTACAAACAAATGGCAGTATGCTATTACAACCACTATAAAGGGACACTCTCACGAGACAAATGTGCCACACTGACAAAAAACATTCCACCCTTGATGTATTGCACATCCTCTGTAGGTGTAACAAATCTGGAGATCAATAACATGTCATTATCACAGTTCTAAGAAAAGCTTAATGCTGTAATCCCCATTCCCCCTAAATATATTAACACTTATTCATCATGTTGTAAACAAAAAGTTTGCATCACTGATGGAGTACAATACTCTACTGTTGATATGTGCAGATATATAAAGTTTTTGCCAATGAGTTTACTGTATGAAGAAAGTCTCATACAGACGGGTTCCCCATAGCCAGCTGTTTGCCTTTTTAACATGCTTGTCATTACCAGGTGATTGCCTCTTAACCAATCTGATGTTCTGAAATGCTAATTGCAACCTACTCAGCTGATTTGCAGTATCATCAGCCAATGACATGCAACCACTGAACAAGATATAAAGCCTTCATGTAGATTAGAAGCCCTTTCTAATATGTTGTGCTGGACATTACTGGAGCCAAGAGACTACATCATCACAGAGGGTAGGTCTGTAGTAGCTAATTTTACATACAAATATGTGTGCTACAGGATGCAGCTGCTGCTGCAGGCAATAGGCATAGGCAGACATTGTGAACATGTTAGGCAATGGTATCACTAACAGAGTACAGGCAGCATGTTTGTTGTTGTCCTTGAGCAACATGGGGGTAAATCTAACATTAAGTCAACCATTTTAGCAACTGTCAGACCATGTGTTGCATTATGATACTTATTTAGAAGTTGTATACTGGGAGTCCTTGTTACTAGCAGGGGCTTCATATGTGTTTGTTAGTTGTGCAGCTGTGCTAAGCTGTAATATGATTATGAAAGTATTGTGTGTGACACTATGATATTAGTGGGCCTCATTTGCATTACCTAAGTTAACATCCTCTGTGAATGCATAATAATGCATGACCTGACACTTTATGCACTTATAGTGTTGCTATAGGGAAATGTGAAGTGTTTGTCTATCTGCAGGCCTGTGACTTCCATCAGTGAAAAGCACACATTTCATTTGGAGTGCATGGTGTGGATAAAGAGTGCATGACTTAGTCATTAATTGCTATATTTTCAATAATGTAATTTAAATGATACACACCACTGAATTTGAACCCAGGAGTGTGTGTGGCAAAACTTACTGTTTGCACAGCATTTGACAGACTTAGCTACTGAGTCACAGTTACAGCAAGTGTATTTGTCAAGATATAAGTGCACATACTTTTCTTTTTACATCCATAATTATGTGAATGGCTTTATAATGATGTATTTCTCCACCAGCTGAACATGTATGTTGCCATTAATGTTTTAGCAGGTGTATTTTTAAATGTTGCTGGTAAATGTGCACATTTACCTGCTATTAGAGATCTCACTTTTATCCATTCGTCCATGTCTGGCTTTCTACTGGTATACTTTTGCACCAGATTCCAAGTTACACTGCCATTTATCCATTACTCTTTAAGCAAGTTTGCGCACTGTGGTGCAATGTGAAGCTCTTATTAAACTTGCTTAATGACTGTAACTTGCAGTTACTATATTTTGCTTAAACCACCTGTTTTACATAACAGCTGTGTGGTGTTGCAGGTTGGTGCAGTATTCTGCAGGTGTGATCGTCTTGGATTCGAACTAGGGACAAGCATTTATTCTGTACATGTATATTATCATTTAAAACACATATATCAATATAAATCCATTTAGCTGAACTTAGCAATGCTGCACGATATGCTGCATTGTGCAGCACCAGGCAAAAAATATTTAAAGAAAAGAAAAATGGGCAGATAGGAAAGTGGTGAAATGGGGTGCAAGCAGGGGGAAAACATAATGAAAGGCAGGTATGTATGTGCAGGAAGGGTGTACAAAAGAACTGTAGCTATCCATTTCTTGTACAGCAACAGCTGTAAAATTTGACAGAAGTTGTACATGAATCTGGACTCACACCCCCAGAGAGAGGGGTGATACAACATAACTGCATTGTCAACCCAATTCAACCAAATTACGTGTGTCCAGTGGACATGTGTGTGAAATGGAGAGCTATGTATGGGAAGATATTTTTTTTTGGGACAGGTACCCATTGTTTTAAGGTGACAGTGGAATGTTGGTGAAGTAATATATGTACTTGTGGGGGAGGTAAGTTGGGTAGGTGAGGAAGCTTTCACAGACAGGCAAGACAGACAAAACAGCAGCAGGAGTGGTGTGTGACACGATGGGGTGAACACCTTGGGTGGGGAGGGTGTTGTGGATTCGCAGTGACATGTGCTTCCACAAGGTACAGTATGACTCATGTCCCCACCCATGGGAGTGTCAACCCAGGGGTGGCAGTGGTGGAGACTGTGCTCCGAGGTGAGCCGGGGTGGCAAGCATGCTCTTCATCTGGAACAGGCAGCATCTAAACTCATGGTACATGATCCTGTGCACCAAACCTGGCAGTTCCTTATGGGTGACAACTCCCCCTCCACCATCACTCCCAGAGGGGGGACGAGCTATGTCCTGAGGGGGCAGAACTACCAGATGTCACAGGTAGTGCAGGGGCAGCAGAGAGGTCACCACCAGGCTAGGTCTCAGACTGCTGAGCCCTGGTGCCAAGACCAGAGGAGGAAAGATAGGTGGATCACCAGGAACCAGCCTATCTTGACGCACTGTAGTAAATTAGTTATAACAATAAGTTAAGGTTAGTAATAACCAAACCAATGTTAGTATTAACATAATGGAACATAATATTGATTAATCCAAATACATATTAAGGTATATTATGCAGAGCGCAACATTAATTAACATAACAGTAAGTATGTTAACAGCAAGTCAGTATGAAAATAACCCATAAGGCCAACCAAACAGTTATTTTAACAGAATATATTATTATTAAATCATAATAATAAATAACAATAATAAATTAAAGAAGATAAGGGTTGGGGAGAGAGATAGAGAAAAATACTATTAGTGATGCTGCAGGCGATATTCCGAAAAATACTGTTAATACATAATTTTACAGGTGTGCAGTGTCAGTTGTGAGTACAGTGACTACAATTTTTCTATAGATGATGTAGCACATACATACCTCTCAAGCTGTTAGCACAGGACAGTGTGGGCCAAACACTAACAAATGCAGGTGCACAACTACATGGAACTGTTTCACATAATGTGCACGTACATGACTACCAAGGGGTTCTGTAAACAGATTTGAAAATACATTGCAAACCAGGTAATCATTTATCTGCTAATCATAGACCAGACAGATTGGGTAGTTGTATTTACATTACTAAAAACTGTGACAATTGAGTGGTATGTTAGTGTACAATAATTAAATTAGACACCCATCATGTTTTAGTTGGCAGACATGGGAGTAGAACTCAAAAGCTGTGACTGCAGATGACATCTGCAAATAATGTAACAATTGACTGCAGCAATTTAGAATAGACATGCAATGAATGCAGCCTCACTGCAAGAATTCAAACACATTTAGTTGTGAAAACACAATCCTGCTTTACACTTTATTGGTACTACTGCTAAATATCTGTGAAATATGTACACAATATCTGCCCAAAAAGTGGCCTACCTCACCCATATACTTTTTTCCTCAAGTGGGAGGAAAAGAGAGCATTATGTGACTGAATGTGGTCTGGATACAGCCTTGAAATGTACTGTGGGTTCTGCAACACATTTATTAGGCAATTACTTTCACATTTTACAGTTATTGCAGTTTTACAGTTGACTACAGTGACATTAGAACAGACGTGCAATGAATATAGCCCTACTGCAAGGATTTAGACACATTTAGTTATGAAAACACAATCCTGTTTTACACTTTATTGGTACTACTGCTAAGTATCTGTGAAATATACATACAATATCTGCCCATAAAGTGGGCTACCTCACCCATATACTTTATTCCTGGAGTGGGAGGAAAAGAGAGCATTATATGACTGAAAGTGGCCTGTAGACAGCCTTGAATTGTACTGTGGGTTGTGCAATACATTTATCAGGCAATTACTTTTGCATTCTACAGTTATTACAGTTTTACAGTTGACTGCAGTGACATTAGAACCGACATGCAATGAATACAGCCCTACTGTAAGGATTTAGACACATTTAGTTATGAAAACACAAGCCTGCTTTACACTTTATTGATACTGCTGCTAAGTATCTATGAAGTATACACACAATATCTTCCTATAAAGTGGTTACCTCACACATATACATTGTTCCTGTAGTGGGAGGAAAAGAGAGGATTATATGACTGAAAGTGGTCTGGAGACAGTCTTCGGGCATTCACTATTACATTCCACAGTTATTGCAGTTTTACAGTTGATTGCAGCAGCATTACAATAGACATGTGATGCATACAGCTCTACTGCAATTATGTTATGACACCACAATCCTGCTTTACACCTTATTGCTTAATGTTATTGGTATTGTTTATTGATTATTGTTTATTTTCACTACAGGTTTTGTTTATTGCACTACAGCTGTCATAAAATATCAGTGCTTACCACACTCATGGTGCATCCTGGCCAGGTGCCCTGCATCAGCCTGCATGTTGTGACCCCTCTCAGCTGCAGCTGTTGGAAGAGAAGCACATCATTATGCATACCAGTTTTGCACAGATTCAACTTGTATTTGAGTAAAGTAGTGGCAGAAATGCTTACATATGTATGGGGCATGCCCATCCATGGCCTCTTGAACTCAGTCATCCAAAATTCCCCTCTTGCTTCATTTCAGGTCGTCATAGTGGTGACAACACTGCTCACCAGTGTGGAGGATACCAGTAGCACTGGTAAGATCCCTTGCCAATTGATCCCTTACATTCTGAGCCCTGGTAATTGCCCTACAATAGCCTAGGTTTATAATTCTGAACCAAAAGACCAACAAACACCCTGGAGGTCTGGACACTCCACCTCTGAGCCTGAAAGCGTGCACCCTCCCCAACACCACCTGGCATACCAACAGTTAGAAAGACTCCAACAAATGTTGCAGAATTCCCACCTATTGGCCTTAATATAGGGTGTTTTCCCACCCTTACATGTCATACTGCAACATTCAAAAAAGCACCTCATTGCTTAGCATCATGCAAACTTGCACAACCATGTCTTAGTGATGTTTAGCAACGTGCAAATAGTAATATCCATTAACCATGTTTATAACACTGCACAGCTCTTACAAATGTAACAAATTTGTTTTTTAATTAATCCAAACTTTCACTTACATAAAAGGTTTGACACTTATAGACTCAAACCCAGGACCTACTAAGCCTTAGGCTATGACTCTACCCATTTAGCTAGTTGGACATTATGTAAATTAGCATGCCTTCACATATACTACTAAGCTACCTGTTAGTTTTGCTAAGCACTGTGCCACGCTGCACAAATAGGCTCAAACATATCCAGACATAAATAATTAATTACATCCAGTTTCAATTTTTAGATGTCTGGCAGGTGTCAGCTCAGCTGTGCTGCACTCTACGCCACATCACCCAAATGGACAATAAAAAAAAATAAAATAAATACAAATATAGCAATTAATTACATCTGGTTTCTATTTTTAGAGGTCTAGCAGGTGTCAGCTGTATAGATGTGACCACAGCTTGGTGCTGCTGCACTCTGCACTGTGCTGCACAAACGGGTATTAAAAAACAACTTTAGGAAATTAAAACACTAGATATTCAGTTGCACACATTTCAACACTAGCACGGTACATTACAGGGATTCTTACCCTGTACATAACATCTGTCCTGGAATTCCCTGGACAATCCACAACCATGGGATAGTCACTACACAACTGCCTGCACAGATTCAATATCCCTGTTACTATGCCCTCCCTCGCAGAGCTCCATTATTAATATTCACGGCATGCTGCTGAGGGGAAACCATGGCCATATACACAGGTACATTCCATGTAGGCTCTACACAGAGCCTACATGGATTTTATTGAATCCTGGGGATTCAGTATTTTCTTGTTCTTTTATTAGTTATTATTAAATATATTTAAACTTTTCATTGAGGCTGGTCCTTTTTAGAAAATATTTAAGCTTTGAGAGTATTTACATATATTTATTTGGTGATAACTTTGGCCACTCCTGAAGCCTTGTTGTTTCATCAATATTACCATTTGTATTTTTATTAACTTGTATACAATATAACTGAGTACCCTTTTAAGAGCCTTAAAGTAGCTGGCAGGGGATCTGGTGGCAGTGATAACTACCTTATACTCTGGGCAGAAGGGGACACAACAGGTGAATCTGTGCCAGCCTATCCCAGATGTGTGTGTGTGTGTGTGTGTGTGTGTGTGTGTGTGTGTGTGTGTGTGTGTGTGTGTGTGCACGTGTGTGTGCAAATCAAATCCTATAGAATGTGTGTGTCAACTGCTAGGAGCAGGGAAACAAAGCAATGGTTTCACAAGAGAGGACATGAGAGGACTTAGCTTGGAACAGCAGCTAAGTACTCAACTCTGAGCTGTGCCTGTGGAGAGTCTTACTGGGGGTCTGGACAGATATAGAGAGGAACCAGCCCCCGGACTGAGTGTATTCCCTGGGTGCTTTTAAGGTAAATTGTGCTTGATGCAGAAAGGTCTGCATCTGGAAATACTAAGTGTATTCATTTCTATTCCAAGTGAATGTCCTTCTCCAGTCTCAGTGTTGAGAATTCAGGCTCCTTGATTACTGGCCCAGTGTGAGGACATAGCAGTCGCAAACACAGGAGCACTTAGTGTCATGAAATAGTTATTCCTTTAGTGCATTTCTAAATATTTGAAGTATCTCTTGCTGCATCACTTCTACAGGTAGCTGATTCTAAACAGCTGGGCCTAGCAGTAGCCCTTTCTCCTGTGGAGTTTTTCAAACAAGATTTAAGTAGGGTAGGGTAATGCTGTTTTCTTGTCTAAGTCTGTAGTTAAGCTACTTGATTTGTAATTGTGTTTTCATGGGAGACAGTGCCCCATTTTTAAGAGCTTGTAGTCTAGATGTCCAAAAAGAAATGCATCTTTGACATTTACAGCTACACTGCCGGAGAAGATGACTGTGATGAGTTGTGTAAGAAAATCATATCTGCTGACTTGTTCACAGTAGTTTATATTTTTCTTGAGACTGCAGTAGAGTGTAATTTTACAAGATTGAACCCATGTGTGATTTTAAGGATAAGCACATTTTTAGATAAGGAGTTGTGAGCTGTAAGGTTAAGGCATTGTAAAATTCTATTGAATAGTTTTAGTTGGTGACATGTTTTGATAAAAATATAGTCAGTATGCTTGACCAGTAAAGAGTAGGGTCCAAGATGATCCGTAGGTACTTTTGTTTTGTAGTGGATTGCCATCTATATCAGTTATAATAAGATTTGGGGACTTTAGGAGTTTTTTCAAAGTACCACATAACGTGATGTTAGACCTCAAGGGACATATTAAGAGCATATTTTTATTCATTGAGTGACATAAATCTGTAAAACTAGTTAGTAGTGTATATACAAAAGTACATAAATACATTGCATCTATATGAAATATTAGGGTTCAGAATTATGAGCCCCATAATGTGGAGTCTGAATGGCTGAGAATCTGGACTTACATATACTAGTCCTAAAATTGACATTTCTCAGAATACTCCCTTTTCTCTGAGGTATGGTAATCATCAAATTGACGTGTATAAGTTCAGGCGATGCAGGAATCTTGCACCCCTGCAAAAATGCAGGTTTAACAGAGAAGATGGGTGTTCAAAATTAGCTTTTTTCCTAAATTTTTAATCTTTTTTCAGGTTGTTTGGACTTGGCATTGTGAGTCCTGACATTTCAGTAGGGAGCCCACACCCATGCATAGTCATGCATGCGCGCGCACACACACACACACACACACACACACACACACACACACACACACACACACACACACACATACACACATACACACATACACACACACACAACCACACACTCACACAATCTCAAGCAATGTCACTTTCTGAGAATAAGGTGCTTAATTGTGTAAACATTCTAAGATAATAAAGTAAACATTAAATCATAAATGGCAGCAAATTGCCCTTTAATACAAAGTCATTAGTGAAAATAATTTTGGAATTATTCACCAATATACTATGCATGGTTTTATGGTTTCCATGCTGCTCATCTGGTAACTACAATGATTAATCATTTCTGACTAGTAGGTAACTAATTAAAGGCATCAGGCTGCAAGGGATATAGGGAATATCAGCCAAACTGATGCTGTCCACATAATCCCATAATCATCAAAATAACTAAATATGTATGAGAAACTGAACGGGAAGACATACATAGCTGTGGCAACTCAACTCATACTTCAGAATAATATATCCCACAGATGTTGAATAAGGCTGGATCCATGATACAATTCTATGGAATTTACATGAAAGTGCAAAATAATGCAATGAGTTTTCAACTGTTGTTAATTTGTCTTGAAGGTCTACATCAGCTTAAAAGAAAGCAGAAGTGATGTGTACTAGTTAAAGTACTTCTGGTTCTCAAATTGTCAGTTAAAAATCCATGGTCAATAGATTCAAAAGCTAGGATAATAAGAACTAAGAATGGGTAATGTTTTAGATTTTTCAAACAATTGCCATAAATTTTTACTTCTATTGCATTATGAAACAAAAAAAATAATAAAAGTCAAAGGAGGCCATTTGCTGAAAAGATTTTGCTGAGTCATATATGAACCTGCTAAAATCTGTGTCTTGAAAAAAAAAATGAGGTGAGATATAGGAAAATAACTTCCCACATTTATAAGATCTAGAATATCCCTTTATAGTCATAAATGAGTTTAGAGAGGGAGAGTCACAACATTCTCCTTAAAAGCAATTAGAACAATTCCCTTATTTAATTTACATCTCTGATTGACAGGAATAGTGTTCCATCTAAGGATATACTCATTACAGAAAAGATGAGCTGGATGAGAAGCAAATGCTGAGTTTTCAGCAGGCAGGAACACCATATTCATATAACGCAATGTCTGTGATAAGACTTGTCATGAAATCATGAGCCTACAAATTTAAAATAAAATGGTCTTGTAATTTCTTGTCTATAGAAAATCATTTACTTTCAAAATCATGCTATCTGGCTTACTGATGTATAGTGAAAACAATTATATTTGTGACAGAGAGCTTTCTTCCAGTACAAACTCTGAAAATGCGGGTTCCCTTTAGATGCTCAACACCTCCTTTTCCAATTTTAGTTTGATCAGACATTTTTGCTTGAAATATTGCTTGCCCATGTCTGTTGACTTGCTACTCATTGTAGCAATGTTTGCTGTCAAATGTAATATAGAAATGTGTACTCGGAAATTAGCATTTCTTAGAAAGAGAGAGAGAAAGAGAAACATATTGCATTTTTATTTGTTGCAACTGATAGCTCCGTCTCTGAGTTGGCGTGACCTTTGAGTATGAATGCTAAAGTAAGAAGAATTTTGAGGGAGGTGTACAGGGTTCTTGCCTCTTCAAAAAGTGCTTTGTATGATTTTGTGCAGTTCACAAATGCTTTAAATTAGTTTCATTGTTTTGGTTATATTTAAGTTTTATATGTATCGGAGCACCAGGTTATATGCAGTTCACACCATAGTATTTTATTTTAAGAAGATTAGTTTTACTGCATAGTATTAGGCCAATGCTATACTTTATTCAGCAAAATTCCTGAAATATTAGCTAAAATACACTTTTATAAACTAAAAAAAATATAGAATTTTGTAAACAAACAACTAGATTAAGTATTGAAATACAGTTTATTGTTAACCAACAAGATATAATTTGGAGACTGACCACAATGTGAGTTTATGATACATCTTTCTGAAAGTGATTTACCTCAAAAAAAGGTAATTTTATTTAACATTTTGATAACAAGTAGAATAAGGCCCTTTACAATATCCTTTAAAGCCAGCTATGAAGGCAAAATTGTGGCAGACACTAAAAACAATCACAAAGCCTTGTATAGCTATATCAAGAACCTCCATGGCAATACCCAGATTTTCTCTATATTACTGCACAATGGTGTCTCCTGTACTGAGCCAGCAGATATTGCCAACATACTGGCCGCCAGATTCAGTGCCAACTTTACCCCTCTCTCCCCCTAAAGGACCAATCACAATACCGGAAGAATGCCAGGCACCCAGCACTACTGCAGCGCAGGATAAAGCTGCATTGTCCAAGGCCAAGAATACAGCTTCCATGAGACCCAATAATATCCCCTGACTGTGTTCTACATGAACTACGAAGTGAACTGGCACTACATCTGTGTGCCCTGTTCAGTTACAGCCTCACTTCAGGCTTTGTCTGTACTGAATGGCGCACTGCTACAGTCATCCCTCTCCATAAAGGGGGAATGACTACAGACCCTAAGAATTATTGCCCCATTAGCCTAAGTCTGATATGTAAAGCTATGGAGCGCATCATCATGGACCTGATTATCAAAAATATAGGAAATCTCCAAACTCTAGACCCCATGCAATTTGGCTTTGTGAAAGGGAGATCATGCCTGCTCAACCTGGTTGACTTCTTTGAGTCAGTCACCAGGTCTGTGGATGAAGATAAGGCAGTGCATATAGCCTACCTCAATCTGGCCAAGGCCTTTGAAGCCATTCCTCACTCAGGAATTATTGATAAACTCACCAAACTAGGCATTAACCCCTGTATCACTATGTGGTTTGCAAATTGTCTCACCTCACAGATAGAACACACAGTGTGAAAGTAGTGGATTCCAAGTCAGACTGCCGACCAGTCATAAGTGGAGTCCCACAGGGATCAGTCCTGGGTCCTCTCCTGTTCAGCATCTACTTCTCAAAAATCTAGGCTAACACAAAGGGACTCTGGCTGACCAAGTTCACAGATGACTGCAAACTGGGAGCCATTATTAACTCCCCACGTGATGCAGACATTGTACAGAAAGGCTTTACTGAGACCAATGACTGGTATCGAAACCATGGCCTTAAGCTTAATGCCAAAAAATGCGTCGTCATCCCCTATGGTGGAAACTCAGTTCCCACTAATTACCATATCGATGGGAGCCCATGGAACACTGAAGGCATTACAAGAGCTCTGGGGATGCAGGTTGACAGCAACCTCTTCTTCAACCACCACTTTGCCACTGTGATCAGAAAGTTCTTCTATGTGGCACATCTCATTGCCAAGGGTTTTACATCCAGGAAGAAAGAGGTCATCATCTCTCTCTACTTTTCCCTCATTAGACCAATCATCGAGTATAATGTCCCATTTGGCATGTACCTGACTAGACATCTGCAACAGCTGGAGAGGCGACGGAAGTACCTCATGAAGAAGATCCTAGGTGTTAAATACATGCCCTACATGGACAGACTCAAAAGACTTCAGCTGTTCTCTGTCTCATATCGCCTACTTAGAGGCAATCTCTGCTTGACTTACAAAGCCATGTCTGACCCAGCTCTGTTATAAATGCTACATCTAAAGAAATCCTAATCCCTCCACACCACACACTCAGTAGACCTCAACCTCATTACCACAATCAACAGAACATTCTGCAGGGACAGGTTCCTCACCCAAAGACTGCCCATGCTCTGGAATAGACTTTCCATACATGTCAAGCAGAGCACCTCGCTGTCCCGCTTCAAGAGAAATCTTGCTGAGTGGATGGGTAATAGAAAGTTCACCCTGGGGATCATTCCAGTGACTCTACTTGATAGAAGTACTGGGAACTAATGTCAGGTAGTACGATGCCAGGCACTTCTATGGGCTAGGCTTGTAAAGGCTCCAGGGGCCATTAGCCTAGTGCACACCTATGAGCCTATGAACCTATTACTCATTTTGCTACAATACTTTACAGAGTTTATATATATATATATATATGAGAAAAGTAGTAAACTGTATAATTTATTTAAAGAAACATGATTAGCACTAAATAATTAAAAAAAAACAAAAATATTATAATAAAAGTTTCAGACATTAGTTGTTTTAAATGTCTACCGGTACCTACCCACATGTTATGGATTTTTTTCTGTTGTGAAACTCTCTATAAAGTGATAAATCAGTTAATACATGCTCTTAATCAAAGGTCTTAGTCTTCAGTTTCTTACTAAAGACCATTTTGAAAAAAATGTGATAGTATGGAATAGCTAATGCTATGAATGCAAACTAGAAAGTATCTTGTCCAGATATGTAAAAAAAATTGAAGTGTAATAATAAACAAGTAAGATCTGTGAAGATCTGTGGATAAAACTAGAGGAATCATGTTGTTGCTGTTACTATTAATAGGAGAGAAGCATACTTTGTAATAAAGAAACATTTGGAATGAATATGCATACAGATTCAATAAACTCCATATAGATTCTGTGCAAAGTCTACGAGTGTTTTCTCATATGCACTACTGCACATTGTGCACTGTTGCCCAGCTGGTGGAGAGGGAAGAGAAGGATCCCATGAGACAGGCCTTCCCCTCTGTGCTGTGTGAAAAAAAAAAAGAATCTAAGGGTAGGAAGAACATTAGTAACTTCATATGTGACATACAAAGCATTGACACAATGATTTGACTCTATTCTGTTACCTTTACTTTAATACTACAAACTCCTAACAGATTTCTTCAGTACTTTTTAGACTACCCAGTTCACAACAGAGGTATGAACTTTACCCCACAGTGTCTGATGCACAACCTGGCAGCACCTCCTTTGCTGCCACTGCACTACCTGGCACTTCAGGTAGTTCTGCCTAGGAGGATAGGCCTATAGCTCCCTCCAGGAGCAGTGATGAAGGTGGTGACTTTATCACCTGAGAGGAACTGCCAAGAATGGTGTGTAGGATTGTGCACCACACTGTGGATACATGTCTACACCAGATGGAGTGCCTGGTCTCCATCCTCATTCAGAGTACAGATACAAGATGCAGATGTTGGGCACAGCAGCCAGTGGTGCATTGAGGTGACAGTGATGACAGTCCATAGGGTGAGGACTCAGTTCTCACTGTCAACCAGCTTGACATGCATGGGACCTGGATTTCCCACCCTCTCCCCAACCATGGCTTTCACCCACGTCTTGTGTCCTTCACCATCCCTGTCTCTTGTCTTGTTTGTCTTGTCTGTTTGCGATTGATTCCTCACCTGCCCAACTTACTTCACTCAGAGATCCCTACATCCCTTCCCTGACATTCATCTCTCTCTGTTTCTCTCTCTCTCTCCAGAAGAAAAAAATGGGCACCTGTCCCACAAAAAAAAAAAAAAAAGTCCCATAAATAGCTCTTCATTTCGCACATGTGTCTTCATGACACACTTGACTCAGTCCATTTGGCTATACAACATGATCTTCTTGGGGTCACCCCTTTCTCTGGAGGTGATAGTCCAAATTTAGCTAATATTTTTCATAAATGATCATGTTTTATCGTTGAAGAAATGGATATCTATGATTATTTCTTACACCATTCCTGCATATCCCTACCCTCCTTTCCCTTTGTTCTTTCCCCTGCTTGCTCCCCATTTCACCACTTTCCTGTCTTCCTCATTTCATTTCTTTAAAAAGTTATTGCGCAATGGTGCACATCAGGCACCAATGCGAAGCAATGGTAAGTGACAGCACTATACGTAGATATATTAAAAGTATCATACACAGTTGTAAAAATTACTACTTACACCCATATTTGAACCAAGTAACATCTGCCTGCAACAACAATGCAATAACACGTGCTGCCACAGAATCAGTTAGGTAGCAGATGGATTTTATACAATCAGTAAAGGTACCTGTGTACTGTTTGTACTGTTCTACTTAAATAAATCTCCTAGCTGTGGTACTGTCAGTGTTTCTTTACGTTTGTAGTTCCTTATTTTCCACTGACAGTTTTGTGCCTAGAGAGGACTCTGTGCATCCGCTGTTTAGCAAATGCTTTCTCCCCATATCACCAATGTCATATCTTCTCAATTTTGCATGGAGCAGCACTGTGAGATCCCCAGTAGTGTTTTATAAAGCATTATTGCATGATACCCATTTAGATTTATAAAGCATTAGTGTGCAATGGGGCACAATGCTGTGCATCTCACCCTATCAACAGGTAATGCTACTACAAAAGTAGTTCACTGTATTAGCTACAACTGTATTCAGAACAAGTACCATCTGGCCACAAAAAGGAACTTATCACTGCATTAAGTGAATTAAGTTAAGTATCAGGTGTATACAACAGGAGTTAAGTCTGCCATTTGTTATTCAGTCTCTAACATACACCTGCTACTCAACTGAGTATGTAGCACCATCTGCCAATACCTTGACCCATTCATTATTGTTTTCAGGTGGTGTGTTCAAATACAGGTGCATATAACAGTTTCAAAACGTTTATGTGTATATCCAAGTTCTGAAATGTGATAGTCGTATGGCGTCTCTAACATATGGCTAGATGGTACTGGTTTCCAATACAACTGTGTATAAGACTTATAACTGCTTTTTGACATGGCTGCAGATTAGTGCGCAATGCACACCATCACACAATTATGCTTTAAGGAAAATAAATGGGAAAGGTAGGAAAGTGGTGAAATGGGGAGCAAGCAGAGGGAAGAACAAGGGGATAGGATGGCAGGAATGTGCAGAAGGGGTGTAAGAACCATCATTATCAATATCTTCAATGATAAAACAGAATCATATATGCAAACTATTAGTTGAATTTGGACTGTCACCTCCAGACAGTGGGGTGACCACAACACAATCATGTTGTAGGCCAAATGGACTGAATCAAGTGTGTCATGAAGTGAAATGGAGAGCTTTGTATGGGACATTTTTTTTTTGTGGGGCAGGAATGTTGGAAAGGGATGTAGGTATGTCTAGGTCAGGTAGGTTGGGTAGGTGAGGAAGCAATCGCAGACAGACATGACATACAAGAGAAAACACAGGGATGGTGAAGGATACAAGAGGTGGGTGAACACCATGGTTCATGTGAGGGTGGGGACATTGCAAACCTATGGATGTCAAGCTGGGTGACAGTGAAAATCGAGTCATCATCCACTGGACTTTCATCACTGTCACCTCACTGCATTGATGGCTGCAGTGTCTGATGTCTGCATCTCTTTGTGTTATTCAATACAATGATGGAGAGCAGCAGCTCCATCTGGTGTAGACTTGCAACAACTGTGTGGCACATAATCCTATGCACCAACCCTAGTAGTTTATCTCGGGTGATAAACTCGCCACCTCTACCACTGCTCCTGGAGTGGCCTATCCTGTGGGGCAGGACTACGTGAGGGGCCAGGGAGTTCAGGGGCAGCAGAGGGGGTGCTTCCAGGTTGTGCATAGTGGTGCTGTAGCCGGTGGAGTGGGGACAGGAGGATCCCATGGGACAAGCCTACTCCACTGAGCTGCGGGAAAAAACAACAATTTTTTTAAAAAAATAGATAAAAGAGAAGATAATGGTTGGGGTGATAGAAAAAAGAACATTAGTAACTTCATATGTGACACACAAAGCATTGATACAATTATTTGACTCTATTCTGTTACCATTGCTTTTAAGACTACCAACTCCTAATACCTTTTTTACTGTTAAGACTACCCAGCTTTTAACAGATGCACAATATACTACAGATTACAGCACACAGTCCTTGATGTGTGCATATATTGCACATATTTGTGTCCCAATTATACTGATTACAGTTTACAGCAGGCCATTGGTACCACTGCTTTAGAGTTTTGACATTATATTGCACTATAAATGAAAAGTTAACAGTATTGTGTATTTGGGAAATGTGTTTTTTGAACCTACAGCCTCTGATTACTCTCTAATAGTACCAACAGACTAATGCATGCATACTTTCCTGTTACACTTGAGTGATGAATGCTCAGTTTGACACTACAGAATATAGTAAACCAATAAAGGTGTCTTTACATTTAATACTAAAATAACAATAGTGTTTGGATGCATGCATAGCACATGCTTGGTATCCATGACAATCCAGCAACATGGATTTGAACATTCAGTTATCAGTCTGCGAAGGCTGCAGAAAACACAGAGCAGAACATTATACCATTATGAATACCAGTCCTGACTATATCCAGCTTTTAATTATAACATCCTTCATAGCCCCTGGGCCTGTGGAAAATACGGCCCAGACCGCAGAATCCTTTATAAACGCATTCGATGAACACCTTCAGGAATGCATGGATCATGCAAACCCAAATAAAACCAAGACCCAATCCTCCAAAGGCAGACGTCCTGTCTGGTGGACCCCAGCCATAAACAAACTATACAATAGAAGGAGGAAGCTACTACATGATAGAGCAAAATCCAAAAAAGGGAAGGCATCTCTGATCAGTATTAGCAAAAAACTATGGGCACTCATATAATTGTCTAAGGCCAGCTTCGAGAGAAAAATTGCACAGGACACTAAGGATAATCACAAGGCTTTTTTTAGTTATGTTAGGAACCTGGTGGGAATTCCCAGATATGCTCAGAATTAGTCCAAAATTACAAAAAAATACACCGAACGCACAGACATTGCCAACATCCTAGCTGACAGGTTCAGCGCAAACTTCTCCCCCCCCCCACTCCCCACCAAAAGGGCAAATATCTATCCCAGCAGAGTGCTTCCCCCCTGACATCTCAGATGCTCAGGTAAGAGCTGCCCTCTCCAAAGCAAAAAACACAGCATTAATGGGACAAGACGGTGTACCGGGCTGCATCCTACATGAACTCCAAGAAGAGCTAAACCCAAACATAAAATTACTGTTCAATCTCAGCCTTACTACAGGATATGTACCCAAAGAGTGGAGTACAGCAACAGTGGTCCCTCTCCACAAAGGTGGTGCCTCAACAGATCCTGGAAACTATTTCCCCATATGCCTGACTAGCTTGGTCTGCAAAGCTATGGAAAGGATCATCATGGACCTCATAAATAAAGATATTGGGGACCTACAGACACTGGATCCTACCCAGTTTGGCTTTGTTAATGGCAGATCCTGGCTCTTAAACCTGGTTGATTTCTTTGAAACAGTCACCAAGGCCATTGACGAGGGGAAGGTGGTCCACACAGCCTACCTGGACCTCGCAAAAGCCTTTGATACAATACCCCACTCGGGAATTATAGATAAGCTCACCAGCTTAAATATAAACCCATATGTCACTAGATGGGTTGCAAACTGGCTCAAGGACAGAACCTACATGGTTAGAATTGCTGGAGCCATGTCAGACTCCAAACCAGTTACAAGTGGCGTCCCACAAGGCTCAGTCCTGGGACCTCTCTTGTTCGGTATATATTTCTCAGAGATACAGGCCAACACGGAAGGACTGTGGCTGTCCAAGTTCGCAGATGACTGCAAACTGGGCACCATAATTGACTCTCCAGCCGGCACAAGCATCCTCCAAAAGGGCCTCATAGAAACAGACAACTGGTGCCAGAACCATGGCTTCAAGCTAAACGCAAAAAGTGTATAGTCATCCCCTTTGGCAAAAACAAAGTGCCCACAAATTACCACATAGGTGGTAATCCATTAAGTATAGAAGAAGTGATTAGGGACCTGGGGACCCAAGCTGATAGCAATCTCTTATTTGACAACCACGTGGCCAAAGTGGTTAGAAAAACATTTTATATAGCCCACCTAATCATGAAGGGATTCAAATCTAGATCAGGGGAGGTCATCATGCCTCTTTACTCATCCCTCATCAGGCCCATAATTGAGTACAATGCCCCTTTTGGGATGTACCTTACCAGACACCTGCAGCAACTGGAAAGACCCCAAAAGTACCTCACCAAAAGGATCAAAGGGCTCAAACAGATGCCATATGCTGCCCGGTTAAAGAAACTCCAGCTCTTCTCAGTGGCATACCACCTGCTCAGAGGCGGTCTGTGCCTGATGTATAAAGCCATGTCCAACCCGGAGTTAATGGACATGCTGCACCTCATAAAATCCAAATCCTATCGAGCTACGCACTCAAGAGACTTGAACCTCAGCACTGAAATAAATAGGACATGCTGGAGGGACAGATTCATAACCCAGAGGCTCCCTTCACTCTGGAATAAAATCCCAGTCCAGGTTAGGCAGAGTCCCTCATTGACTATCTTCAAGAGGAATCTTGATGAGTGGATGGGAGATCGTAGGTTTACCCCGGGTATCACTTCTGTGTCACTGTTAGACAGAGGCACAGTATACTATCCTTGAAAAAGGGCATAGCAAAATTTATTTAAAATGGGTGGCGAAAGCCAAACACAGTCTGGCTATGCTTATAAATGCCCTAGGGCAGATAGCCTAGTATGAACCTATGAACCTATGAACAAGTAGTCCCTGTAAGTGATACTTACACATCTGCAGGGTACCCCCAGTCCTACATTCCTTGATTCAGTGGTCAAGGGTATCCCTGTCCCTCTTCCAGAGGTCTCTCTAGTGATTTCTGCATTGTTCACCAGTGTGGGGGATATTGATAGCACTAGTCAGAGCCAGGGCCAGGCTATTCCATACCTCTTCCTTGTAATTGGAGCCACAAAAGTCCCTCTGCAAAAGCCCTGCATGTTCATTCACTAGAAGTCCAACAAACACTTTGGACTCCTGGATATCCCCATCTTTGAGCACTGAATCTTAAAACCTCTCCACAAACATCTGCTATACCTACCACAGATCAAGACCAATGTAGAATGATGTTTTTCCACTAGTTGCAGGTATTAAGCTTACTGGTAGTGAGCACTTTTTGGTTTTGCTACATTTGAAAATGTTGTGCATTACTTACCATTATGAAAACACATTGTGTATGGGTAGACATCACTGGGAAACATGTTTGAGTGATGGCCAATATTATTATTTGAATGCACCTGGTGTATGTTTGGGGCTATCTGTGTCTTGTATGCTACCTGGATGATCCATTCATCCAGTTTGTGCACTGCTGTTCTACATGCAATCAAGACAAGCATAGCCAAAGCCATTTGTGCTATACAGTGTGTCATGCAAACACTGGCCACAAAAGAAAAAAAAAATTAAAAACAGGGAAATAGTTGAAATGAGGAAACTCAATCTATGACATACCCAGTTGAAAATGTCAGTACACATGAGATATGACTACAAAGGTGTGAATATCAACTCTCACTCCAATGCACTGCCAGAAACAAGGATGTGGATTTATCCATCTTTGCCACACAATCAGCTTTGCAGGAAAGAAATAAAGTAATTTCTCACACAACAAAGTGCGACTAAATGTACACTGATATCAAGGCATAACTTGTTATTTGTAAATGTATTATATGTAATATATTTGGATGTAGTGCATTTAGTGAACACACAACCTGTTATGATTATTCATGCAGATATACAGCTCTGTATTACCTTTCTGTATTTCTTGGTCAATCATCACTTACCTGATCAGTACTCAGAGACATGCAGTGTGTGTAAGCCAGTCTATATCATTTACCTTAAAATGTGTGAGGATACTAACTGGGAATACTATGATATGCAGTTGCCATCAAATGAAGGGCAGGTTGGATGGCACAAACAAGCATAGACTGCTATTTTGGGGGTGGTAAAGGTGGGTTCCTTTTATGGCACTTGCAAGGGTACACTGTTCTTTTGATGGGGGTGGACTCAGGCTGAGCTACTTTTATGGCACAAACAATGATATGTTTCTCTTGTTACTCCCAAACTGCCTGTATGATATTATGAGGGTTGTCAAGTTGAAAACTGCAATATGTCTCATTACTTTCTACCTTTTCTCTATAATTTTCCATTACAAACATGTGGAGCTAAACTGAGGGCATGCAGTGATCATCAGTACTTTGGGGAGGTATCAATGCCTGAATCTCTGAGGCCTTAGGTCTACTACTTGCTAATGGAGACATACAAGTCAAATAACTCTCTGCTGTCACATGATATGTTAATTTGTGTAAAAATCATCCACCTTTTACTTTCTTACTGTAGCTAGTGATGAAATGCAATGACATGCCACAATATTTTTATACAAAATAGTACATGTTCAGGACTTACCTTGTAAATGCACCAGTTGTCACAATGTTAGTTCAGGGCAGTACCCAGCCAATACATGGGGAGAAAAAGGCTGTGGCTTTGAGTTGAGGCCAGCAGAGGTAGCAGAGTTCCTATATTATGTCATTGTCAACCCTGTAGCACTCTACATGTCCATGTTGTGTATGTTGTGATAAATTAAATATGGCCTGAAAACTCTTCTGTCTTGTCCTAGGCCTATTGGCAACAGCAAGAGCAGCAGCATTGTCTGCAGCCTGTAGTACATACAAATGGAGTTAAGCAGTAGCAGAAGCTGCTAACAGTCTGTCTGTGTAGACTTTCTCTGTCTGTACTCCACTACTTTTGAATTCCACAGGACAGGAAAAACAGTATGGAGTCTGCATGGTTGCTTTATAAGTTGTTGAATAGCTCCATCAGATTGGTTGATTAGAATGCAATTTAGCTGTTTGTGTTGTAATTATCATCTCTGAAAGCACAGACTAAGGCAGATTAAATTCATTAATAATCTACTCCATTATAAAAAGGCAAATGTGTAGCTAGCCAAACTGATGGTGAGGATACTTGCTACATGTTTGCAGGACTTCATAAAAGCAAACTATTCCCAAAGATATCTTTACAGAGGAATATTGAACTCCATGAGGTATGCTTCCATTTTGTTACCATTTTGTTACCTACATAATGCGTATGCTGGAATATAGTAATAAATAATGTGAAGCAAAGGCTTTTACACTGTTATCTGAATGCATTAGTTAGAAGTGTACTGGTGGCATGGCCATGTTTGTCAAGCCATTTCAGAGGTACAAATGACTGACAATGCATGAAAATATAAAGCTCTGTGATACATATGTACAAATGTTTCAGGGACAGGTCCTATGATAGCATGTTTAGCATTTAAAAGATATTTTATTATGACAGTGGTTCATGTGCCTGTTCTTTTGTGGGTTAGGGAGCATAGAAAAGTTACTGTTATGTCATAAAGTAGAATGGACTGTCATTTTGAGGGGGAGCACAGATGAGTTACTGTTATGGCACATACATAGATATGCTGTTCTTGCTACTCTCCTTGTTTTGCATCCTACATGTTGTTAGTATTTCACATCTGTAGACTGTTTTATTATTTTTTCCAGTGGGTACTGCTGGCTGCCTACTGCTACTGTTTTATCTGGTAACAGCTACCTTGTAGTTATGTGATATTTTGTGTATTATCATTCTGTTGTCTTTCAGGGCACAAAATGTCAGTGAGGTAGAGACCCCCCTTCAGTGAACCAGAGAATAATATCATTGTTGATGCTCTAGGTTAACATGGAGCATTTCTGCTGGGAAGGAGTCATCCCAATATGTACGAAAGTCTACACATATGGCAGCAGATTGTTGCCAACATCAGTGCTGCGGGTGACCACAGCCAGACATAAGAACAAGTGCACTACAGGGCCACTGACATGATTACGTCTGCATGGAGGCATGCAGCTGTTGTTACCCAAGACCAGAGGGTAACCAGGGGTGGGCATGCTATCAAATCACCTCTCACCCCAAATGAAGATTTTCTGCATATATCCTCCAACAGGACAGGTCACAGCAGATAGACCACTGCATGTCATTGATATGAGCACCACTCCTTCTGATTCCCAGGATGAGCTTTCAGGTAGGCTTTGTTATATAACCAGTTGGATATGTTGTATAGTAAAACAAGTGAAATAAAATGATAAGCTCAATTTGGAGTTGTCAGCCACATTCTTATTGAATGTAGAGTTAATGCAAATATAGAGGAGTACATGTAGTACACCCAGTCTTACTGTTAAGTGTGATTATGTTGCCCTTACCTCTTGCTTAACTTATTTCAGGACCATCAGGAATCCAGCAACGTATGCCTCCTGTAGATTGTAATCCAAATAAATTTATTTCAGTGCTGCAGATCAGTTTAAAGAACTATCATAATGTGTCATTTTAGACCTGTTGTGTATATTGTTTTACTGTCTGTAATAGTGGCAACACCATTAATTGTTTAGCATATATTGAACCATAGTAGTGGAGGTATTAATGTATATCTGTGTTTCTTCGTTTTTATTATAGGTGATCCTGACATTGGGAGTGTGGGCCCTGTGCCACCTGATGTCAGCATCTCATCCGGCACTGATGATGAGGTGGCAAAATTGAGGTGCAGTCAGTGGATGCAGAGGTTGAATTTGACATAGAGGCTGACTTCCAGCTACCCCCTTCATTTTTCCTCAGACACAGCCAGTCCACTAAGCCACAGATACTGGATAGCTGGAGGATGAGGACATTGAGCAGGGAAGTGTGACTACTGTGGCTTCACTGCCTATGCCATGACCAAAGTGTGGGTGAGGTGTCATGCAGAAGGGTTGATAGGGGTGCTCAGAGGGGGCCTGCCATCTATCCTCCACCTGGTGTAGGTGTCTCTTCCTATGTCACTCAGTGTATGTTTAGGGCCATCTTGGAGGCACAGGCACATTCAAAAAGGAGCTTCAGGTAAATACTCAGAGTTGTGGATGTGGCACAAGCTGACATGCATGACTGACTCCACCGTGTTGCCAATTCACTGGATCTTATGAATGACACATTGGAATGAGGAGTGTCTATGATGGACCGAGGAGTGTCTGTCATGGAATGATCAGTGTCTGTGATGGAACATCTACTGGGAGAGGAATGGCATAGGTCAGCTACAACATCTGCTGATAGCCAACCATGCCTGATCACGCTCCTGCAGTGGCAGTACTTCCACTGATCCATCTGTGAGTGTGCTGTCCACACCCAGATGTGGCAGGCCATGGGTTCTGGGCATTCTCATGAAGGGAGCATGTCCAGCAGACATCAGTCACTTTCAGGAAGCAGCACTGCATCTGACCTTGGGTGTGGAGGTACCAATGCAATCCTGGCAGAGCCAGTTCTCATAGTCAGGAGCGACAATGATGAACTGCAAACTCTATCATGCATGGCTCACACCTGTCTGACATACCAAGATCTAGAGCTAGCACTCAGTTTGGCTGTGGTCATGCATACTCTCACATATCACTTTCACATGGAAGACCCTTACAGACATACACATGGCCTACCTGTTTCCCTGTCTTCTTCACACACACACAATCACCAACCTTTTGTGTCCACCTAAGCCTCCTGCCCCCCCCACAACACCCTGTGCAAGTGCTAACTGTGGCACATCCCTGTTTTATCTCTTTTGGATTCAGGGATACAAAAGCTTTGTGTCTGATGCACAGGGTTAATAGCTACATTAGTGCCTAGTATATCTGTATTTGTGTTGTTGAACTGATAATTGTACCTGTTACTTATATTTACCTTGCCAAATTACACAGTAGATAACATCATCATGTTAATACTTTATAATATATTCTCTTGTAAGGGTTGTAAAGTCAGAAACTGCAATATGTCTCATTACTTTCTAACATTTCTCTGTATTTTTTTCCAGTACATACATATGGTGCACATTGTAAGACATCATCACATTCAGATCCCAGGACTGTATGACAGCACTGTAGTCAAACTCATCAGAACAGTAGTATAGTATAATGCTGTCTTTTGCATGAACTTCACCAGACACAAGCAACAGCAGGACAGACCACAAGGCTTTCTCATCAAGGTAACGCAGGGCCTACTAACCATGACATGATGTATGTGGATAGATTAAAAGACCCGCCACTGTCATCTATCTGGTATCACATTAAATTGTAACTGTTATTCTAAGCCTCTTAGTTTTAGTTTAAGCACTTGGGCTTCAGGCCAGTTGTTTTACATTAAGGTTTGTAGTCTATTCTCTTGTGGGAGGAGACAGTTGCCTCTGCCCTTCTAAGCTGGGAATTACTGGTTGAAGGCTTATTGTGCCTGTTTTAAGTGTCTTTGTTCCGGTTTAAGCACTTGGGCTCTAAACCAGTTATTTTACATTAGGAAGGTTTGTGATCTAGACTCATGGCAGGAGAGGATAGCCTACACCCTTTTAAGCTGGGATTTGCTGTTTGAAGGCTTACTGTGCCCTTTATTCCAAAAGTGTCTTAGTTCTGGTTTCAGCACTTGGGTTCCAGACCACTTTTTCACCCTAGGAATGTTTGTGGTCTATACTCTTGTGGGGGTATTCTACTGAAATTCTGCTTTATTTAAACTGTTTTTTTTCTTTTTTTGCTCTTGTGATTGTGATTTTCTAGTACTTCTCATTTTACAGCATAGACTAGATTCAAGCTTGCTGAATCCAGACTGTTTGGTATCATTTGAGCACTAAAACCAGCCATCTTGTATTACAAATGCCCCTCTGCACCTTTTTGACAGAAGTGTGCTGCTAAGGACCCATCTATTTGGGGATTGCTGAAATAAGGCTCAGTATTGGCCTTTCCTTTTGTTTACTTGTTCAAAATTGTTTGACTTCACTTGTATTTCAGAACTGTGTTTGGGTGGGTTTGCACTCAGTTTACCTGAGCTGCTCAGAGAATGTACTGCTGCCCTGAGTGCAACTCAGTTATGCATTGTGAATCATTGACACAATTTTCTACCCCCTAACCCTCCAAAGAATAGTCACTCTTTGTTAGTCTTACAGTAAAACTCGGTCCATCTAGCTCACTCCCTACTAGTTATTACAGTATATACCTGCCTTAATGGGCAGACATTTTGCCACCATTTCTCCAGACAACCTGATTAACATGGGCACCTTGAGGCAATGTAGCAATTGCCTCATGTATAATGACAACTAGTTACTTCTAAAACAGCAAATACAACATGTGAGAGCTGTATCTGTACTATGAATTTGGAAATAAGTTCTCTCACACAACAACAAATCAGATATCAAGCAGGTTGTCAGCACATGCACTTCACTTCTTGCACATAAACTCACATCACATAAACACAAATACGCAGAGGTACTCACTAGAAGGCTTCCTAAAGATCAGACCTCCCAAGTGCAAACCTACTGCACACACTGCAGACCCAGCAGAATCCAGTACACATAATAATACACACAACAGTGTCTCAGCCAATAAGCCCCTAAGGCAAAATGCCTCAAAACCAAATGTCTTGGTTATAGGTGACTCTACAGTGAGACATACAGATGTCCCCCTCACCATGCTGCACAAGGAGAAGGTCATGGTCAGCTGTCTGTCATGTGCCAGGATACGTCAGATCATGCACACACTGAAATCTCTAAACTACAAGTACCACTATGACTGAATGACTTGAGACATACTTCACTGAACTATATGAAGAGAGACAAGACTGAGATCTCAGATTATGTATCCCAGGAAGATATGTCCTTAGCCCAAAGCAGTATTCTACCTTCACCCAAGATAGTGCCTCAATCTAAACAAAAAAATGATTGACTTCAACAATTTGCTTAGCTTCTGGTGTCAATCCAGGGGGATCCAGAATCTGTTAGCCTGGGAAGATATGGTCGACAGTCCACAATGCTTTGCCAGAGATGGTCTTCACCTGTCACTTCTTGGCTTTTGGTTACTGGCAAAGGTACTTGTATCCCCCATATTGTCTTTTTTAGGCAATGTCAGAACAAGTAAATGCCTAGCATAAAAAAATTCCACTACAGACAAACTCAAGGTTATGCTGCTTAATGCAAGGAGTCTAAATCAGAAACTGCACTCACTGGAAGCACTCCTTACCTTGGAAGATGCCCACATCTGTGCAGTCACAGAGACACGGTTCAAGACTGCAGAGAATCCCCCCAGCCATGCAAGGCTACAATAACTTCCACACTTTCAGACATAAAAACAAGGATGAAATAATTAAAGGTGGAAGTACAGTGTATATATCTTCATTAAAGACAAATACATCTCAATAATGATCAAACAATACAACTCCCTATAGCTACTCCAAGTCCAACTAACTGTAGGTAAAAGCCCCTTCTTTATCATTGTTAGCTACAGATAACCCACCATGAGCCACAAGAACCAATCTGCCTACTTGGACCTACTTGGGTCACTCACTGTATAGCCAACCACCTTGGTCACGTGTGGTTTCAACTATCCTTCCATTGACTGGGAGTCATATATGAGCACAAACACAGTTGCCCCGAGGTTCCTGGACTTTGTTAATACAAATGATCTGTAACAGATAGTCTGAAACCCCACAAGGGGATTGAATCTCCTAGACTTAGTACTCACCAACATGGGGGTTCTTTGCACTACCCCTTGTGTGTTCCCTGGTATGGTCTGATCAGAATTCAGCCTCATTCTAATTAATGATCATACCTGCCCCCCCCCCAAGAGCAAAAAGTATGACAAATTTCTCCAAAGCAAATTATAGCCTCCTAAGCAATACAACAAATAGCTGGAAACCTCCTGCTACCACAACAATGACTGTTATACAGAGATGTACAGAAATGGTTTGTATAAATGCACATACAATTGTATAGAGTCAGCTGCATCTGAATGGATCAAAATAAAGTCTTCACAAAAAACAAGCCACGCGGGTAAGTATCAACCATAAATAGGTTATTTAACAAGTGGAAGAAACTAATATCTAAGAACAAGAGGGAACTGACTCAGCAGAGGAAGGACATTCTCCACACCTTAAACAAGCAAATTAGATATCTTGTAAAATCCTCTAAAGGCAATTACAAAGATAAACTAGTACCCCTATCTAAAGATAATCATGAGAAATTCTTTAGCTATATCAGAAATCTAAAAAAGAAGACCAGATTTATGTTGAACTAGTAGTAGATGGTACCAGTCATACTGACCCTGAGGACATTGCCAACCTGATAGCAGACATATTTGGGACAAACTTTGCCCCCCTGTCCCCAGAAAACATAAAACAAAGCATACCTGTCAACAAGTACTCTACCTAGTATCTCCAAAGAGGAGGTCATAACAATACTCTCCATGACCAGAAACACAGCCTCTATGTGACCAGACAACATGCCAGGCTGCCTACTAAATGCTCTGAAACAGGATATAACAGAACCAGTTGGCATTTCTCTTCAACCACAGAGTCTAAGTACTGGCTTTGTCCCAGCAGAGTGAAAACAGCAACAGTAATTTCCATGCACAAAAGGGGTCCATGACCAGACCCTGGGAACTATAGACCCCTAATCCTAACCAGCCTTATCTGCATGGCCATGGAGAGAATCAGCATGGATCTTATCAACAAAGACATAAGTGACCTTCAAACTCTTGACCCACCCTAATTTAGCTTAATTAAATGTAGATCATCCTTATTAAACCTGGTGGACTTCTCCTACAGACGTTTGAGGGGAGATCTATACCTGGCATACAGGGCATTGCCAGACCCCACTCTGGTGAACCTCCTGCATATCCACAAAACAAACAGCACCAGAATTACCCATTTTAAAGACTTAAACCTTACATGTGATATAAATAGGACCTGATGGAGAGATAGGGATGTATCCCAGAGACTACCACATCTATGGAACCGGCTTCCCATCCATGAGCAGAGTTCCTCCCTAACCCAATTAAAGTGCAACTTGGACAATTGGATGGGAAATGGGAAATTCATCACTGGTTTGACAACTGTATTTCTAATGGACACAGATAACCTGTAAATGGTTAATCTCCCATGCCCATGCCTACATTTATCAAGGGTATCAGAACTTGTCAGAGATTTGGGATACATGGCTAGGCCTAAAAAGGCCCTTGTGGTTGTTAGTCAAGTAAACACCAATGAATCTATGAACATATGAGAATATCACCAAAGCAAAATAAACCACAAAGGGCAGAAAAGGCAACAGGTATAAACCAAATGAAGGCAGAGACAACCCCTCCCTTGTCAGGTTCCATTGTTATAATGGATCTTACAGATTATGTCCAAAGAATGTACAACATTTTGTATGATGACACCTATAGTGAAGTTTCTCTTAATGAAGTAAATGTTGCATATAAAAATATTGATTATGCTCTATTGGATATGTTGACTCAGGGCAGATTACAGTAATGGAATATAACTATATGAGTACGATTGTCCAAAAATCTGGCAATATTTGGAGAGGCTGAAATACACAAGTATTTAAACGACCCTCCCCTTTGTCCTATTGTTGATTCTAGATGGTCTAAAACTTGTTATATAACATGTTTTCTAGATAATAATTTGAAGAATGGAGTGTTGACAATTCCTTATATATTTCATGATTCTTGGCATTTTTTGTCTTCATGTAATCAACTGACCTCTTTTCAGGATGGTATTTTTATTACAATTGATGTTAAAGATTTATTTAGTTGTATACCCCATCAGGTGGATCTTGAGTAGTTTTCTGAATTTTTGTTTGAGTTTTTGAGTTTTCAATAAGATAAAATCAACACCTTTAATCAATTGATGGAGTTGGTGTTAACCCATAATTATATATTTTGATGGACATTTTTTTAAACAATTACAGGGAGTTGCAATGGGATCGGCATGCGGCCCTCTTTTTGCAAATATCATTATTGCCTGGTGGGAAAAGTGTTATTTGTTCTCAAGGTCCTTCTATTCCAATATATCCATGTATGTTAGATACATTGATGATTTATTCATGGCTTGGACAGGATCCCAGGATGGAATTCCATTATTTATTGAGTATATCAACAATACCACTGAATTTTTAAAATTTACATGTACTGTTGGGTTAAATAAAATTTCCTGCTTGGATGTCTGGATTACCAAAGCCTCAGGAAACAATGGATTACAATCCACTATATACAGAAAACTGACCTGTACCAACATTTATTTACACTATAGTAGCCACCCCAACATGTTAAATGGGGATAGTAAAAGGGCAGATGGTAAGGACAGCCTGTATGGTCTCCAAATATGAGGATTTTATAAAAGAGTATACCTACATTCAGAACATGTTTGTAAATCATGGTTACCCATTTGAATTATTAACAGAGATCCAGAATGAAGTTAAAATGAAGCGTAGGAATGTTTTTTATGTACCATTGTTGCAGGTACATGGTAAAAACAGTGGAACTGATGTTGGTTGCTGGTTAAGGGATTCTCCTGAATCTGATAATGGGGTGTTTAATAGTAATAATGAAGGAGTATACCCCCTAAGGAATACCCCTGGGAGAAGTGATATTTTTTGCCCTGTCATTACCACCTTTCACAATAACTGTTCCCTTATATCTGATATCCTACATAAAAATTGGGATATAATTGTGGGTGACCAGGATATTAGGGAGAATTTGGGTGTCTGCCGTAATACTGTATATAGAAGGGGCTCAAAATTGAAAAGTATTTTAGAAAGACAGGGATCTAAATGAAGTAATGGCAAGATGGTCCCATGTGGCATGTACCATCAATGCAGATATATCCACCGTGTGTCTAACATTACGGTCAGGAACAAAAATATTGCCATACTGGGGAAATTTAGTTGTTATTCTCAAGTGGTGGTATATATTGCTCTTTGTATACAATGCCCTGCTTTTTATGTGGGAAAAGCCCATTGTAAATTAGCCCAGATAATTTATGAAGACTATTATGATATTTCCCAGAGAAAATTTACTAGTGCTTTATTTAGACATCTTAGCTTGTTTACTGACCATCTTTTTAAGTTTGCTGTTTTACAGCAGGTGAATAAGGACCCCTTGGGGGGGGTCCTTGGAAATTTTATTTAGAACACAAGGAAACCTGGTGACAGATTTTTTTGAATGCCACCTCACCACCAGGCCTGAATGATATGGTATCTATTACCATTTTTTTAATTAGAAAAACTTTGATAGGTAGGTTTCATATTCTTTTAAAATTAATTGTTTTATTATAAATGTGTCAAATAAACAGACACTATTTTAAATTTCATTATTTAATTAGACAAGCATTTGGATAGGCTGCTGGACTGTTAATTTCCTGTGTAAGTGGGCATAAATTAAGGAAGAAGGTGCATTTTATGTCTGATGAAGTTTGGTTATTGTACTAAATGAAAGTGCTTAATAAATTTGTTTATTTTCTTGATCACTTTGCCTCTGCCTTCATTTGTTCTATACCTGTTGCCTTTTCTGCCCTTTGTGGTTTATTTAATATCACCAAAGCCCTGGATCAAGGCAAAACTGTACATACTGCCTATCTTAACTTAGACAAGGCTTTTGACACAATCATCCACTCAGGCATCATTAAGAAACTTACACAGCTGGGAATTAACCCACATGTTACTAGATGGGTAGCCAACTGGCTCATCAACAGAACATATGCAGTCAAAGTTATAGATTCCACCTATATCAGCAGACCAGTTACCACTGGTATACCACAGGGATTTATGCTGGGCCCCTGCTATTTGGAATCAATTTCTCAGAACTCCAGGATAAATAGATGGCCTCTGGCTTACCATGTTCACTGATGACTGCAAACTGGGTGCAATCATTGAGCCCCCAATGATGTTGATATACTATATAAAGGGCTTACACAGATAAATGATTGGTGCCAAAGCCATGGTCTTAAACTAAACATGAAATAATGCATTGACATCCCTTTTGGCAAAAGGGAAGTCCCTGCAAATGACACTATTAAGAGTATCTCCGTGCTCAAATCCTGTGCTGAGATATTTTGGAACACAGGTTGATAGCAACCTTAACTTCAATCACCTTGTGTCTACAATGGTATGGAAGGTCTTCTATATTGCACATCTCATAAGTAAGGGCATCATATCTAGAGCTAAGGATATTATAACTCCTCTGTACTCATCCCTCATAAGACCACTAATAGAGTACAATGCTCCCTTTTGTATGTACCTCACCAGACACCTGAAGCAGCTGGAAGACCTTAGAGGTTTCTCACATGACCTACATGGATAGACTGAAGGCTCTTTTGCTGTAGTTTGTATCTTATAGGCATCTGAGAAGAGACTTGTGCCTGCTCTACAGATCAGTCTTAGACCCTGTCCTCATGGAAATGCTGCACATCCACAAGTCACATGGGACAAGATTCACTTACTCTAGGGATTTTACCTAGCCTGCAACATTAACAGGACATGCTGGAAAGACAGATATGTCTCCAAGAGATTGCCACTCCTCTGGCACAAACTCCCAATTCAACTTAAACAGAGATACCCGATGACCCTATTTAAGAATAACTTAGACAACTGGATGGGAGAATGTAAATTTACCCTGGGGGTTTCACCTCTATCCATACTGGATAAGGGCAGTCGGTGCTGATCATAGACTCATGCAGCAAATATAGACCATACAATTGGTCAATGAGGGAACAAGGATATAACATGGCTAAGTTTATAAAGGCCCTAGGCCAATAGCCTAGTAACCTCCTATGAACCTATGGTGACATCTGCCTGGGCTTCAGGCCAGTGTCTGATCCTGCCCTGGTGGGATGACTGCATATACAATAATCTGATATAGCTGATGACATCAACATTGTCTGTTGAGCATATGGTGATAACAGTGTCCCATATGCTGGTGTAAAAGGCTGTCTGTAATGTCAAGTAACAGCTCTCTCACACACACACACACACACACACACACACACACACACACATACACTTGATTGCAGTGAGAATAGAACTCATAAACAAGACTCAAAAATCATTTCAGGAAATAGATATCTACCTATCAATCCATCAGCTTATTCTAAATCCAAACATGGCCATCATTAAGTTTCCCTTGCTTGCTATAAAGTCTTTTATACAAATTTTTTTTGTTATTTGCTTTGAAGATTGTCTGCCCGGGTCTCCACTGAAAATGGGCCCTAGAGCCCAGTCGGGCACTACCTGGTTAACAAATGAAAATAGATAAATAAATAAATAAATAAATAAAATACCTATCTAAACACACAGGCTACAGAACTTTACACAAGCACCACTGCACAAGTCTGACCTTTGCATGTCTGCAGGTCAAATTATAGTGTATGATATCAGCAGGCCATGTGGGAGAGTAGAGGTTGGGGGCCTGACTAAAATGGATGTGTAGGTGTGAACAATTATGAAAAGACTAGCAAATCATACCATTTGAGAAGTAACTGCATGATAACACATCTACTCTGCTGGGTAGAGATACACACACGCACACACACACACACACACACACACACACACACACACACACACACACACACACACACAGTTGACTGCAGTGATAACAGAAAACCCTACCTGTCTAAGTACACAGGCTACAAAACAGTACTTTATGCAAATGCCGTGGCACAAGTCTGACTTTTACATTGCTGCAGGTCAGCTTATAGTGGATAACATCAGCAGTGCATGGTGGAGAGAAGAAATAGTAGGCCTGCCTGAAATTGATGTGTATTCTTGTGCAAGTATCAAAAGACTAGCAAGCCATACCATTGGAGAATTAACTGCGGGATAGCATGTCTACTCTGCTGAGTAGAGCTATACACACACCCAGTTGACTGCAGTGAGAACAGAAAACCCTGCCTATCTAAGTACACAGGCTACAAAACAAAGTACTTTATGTAAATGCCATGGCACAAGTCTGACTTTTACATTGCTGCAGATCAACTTGTAGTGGATGTCAGCAGAAGTGCATGTTGAAGAGATGAAGGTGGGAGGGCCTGCCTGAAATGATGTGTAGGCAGGTGCAAGTATGAAAATGCTGTCAGTTAACAGGATTGGGACAGTAACTGCAGGATACACACTTGTTCTTCTGGCTAGATACACATAAACACACACACACACACACACACACACACACACACACACACACACACACACATGCACACACATGCACACACATGCACACACATACATACACACACACCCACACACACACCCCCACACACACACATAGTTGACTGCAGTGGGAATAGAACCCCTACCTATCTGAACTCAGTACTTTATGCAAGCGTCACAGCCCAAATCTGACCTTTACATGGCTGCAGGTCAACTTATATTATATGACGTCAACAGGCAATGTGGGGGACAAGGGGTTAAGAAACCTGCATAGGCACATAAATTCATAGGTTCATATGTTGCTAGTAGCCTAACAGCACTAGGGTGTATAGAAGCATAACTGTGTAAAATCAAGTGTACCCTTATTGAGCATAGTTGGGTGTTTGAGTTTAGCAGAGCAAGGTTGTCAGCAGTACTGACTGTCCCTGCCCAGGAGGGAGCACGCAGCATTATATATTATACTTTGTAGTGTGGTTGATATATGTGTTTAAAAAATACTGAGTTCCCAGGGTTGTACTGCTTGGGGGAGGACAATACATGTATGTGTTGTGAATATATGATATATACTTAGAATGTGCCCTGAATTTGCAAAGGTTTCCCATGTTGTTGTATGTCATTTAAAGGAAATGTAGAATAAATACCAGTAAGAAAGCATCATATATATACAGTTCCATAGCGCAGTCAGCAGTGGATTTGCAGATGATTGACAAAGTGTACATGAATGCGAGTTACACCTATTTGCACATAGGTAAGCAGTGAACAAACATGAGGCAAGTGCAAACATCTGCCAACCAGAATGCAACAGTCACAAGCAATTTCATGTATAGACTGTTGTGTATGTGTTTTTCACAAAAGTTAAAGCCAAGCTGGTCAAGATAGCAGGAATACATTTATAGTACTATACTACACAGTATACCTGCAGTCATACATTTCATCATAAATGTAATAATACATAGATTCCTCTATCAGTAAAACTAATACTGTATGGAGTATAGTGCATTTGAACCCAGGATCATGTGTATATCAGTCCTACACTTACTCCTGTTGTCACCAGAATGGTGAGGAAACAGTTGTCTATGTTGCACTTCATTGCTGAAAGCTGCAATGTCATAGCACTAAAACAAAGGTTCAACCCTCTGTACTAGAAACCAGTACCATCTGTACTCCAGGCTGGGTTTTACTAATGGCCAAGGGCATTAATTGAATGTATCTGGTTACTATTTTTAGCCGGGTTCTTCCTAGGTGGTCCAACACGCTTTGTGCAAACCAGATAAACGCACCCATTACCTGCTTCTGCTATTTGCAATATGTGAAGCATCATGCAGAAAATGCCATAAAGAATGAAAAGAATAAGAAAAAAAAACTTAGGAATGGGCACATATAAGTAAAATAAGCATCTGTTGTCACATGTTAAGGTACTTTCTGTACAGATCCACCACTATATAGTTCATTACTGCACCCAGGTAAGATATACAAGGATACGCCATAATATTATTAAATAATACATTCTAGGTTCAGGACTTACCCTGCAAATGCAGCAGTTGACACAATTTTATTTCAGGCCTAGAATTTCCTCGTCTCTATTCCCATGGTATTGAAGTATTCAGGAAAATCCGGAATGAAGGCTACATGTATGCTTTATAGCTTGTTGAATAGCTCCACCATACTGAAAATCACCTGTTTATGCTGTAATTAGCACCTATGAAAAACATATGCTGCTTTACTTAATATAGCAACTCCACTGGTGTTTATTAGTGCAGATGCACACCTACATGCTGCTGCATGCACCAATGCTGAAATAAGATAACCACAGCTAATTGTGTTATTACTTTTCTCCTTGCCTGTGATATTGAGCAAACATGGAGCTCAAAAAGTAAAGAAAAGGTTGCAGACCCAGTATTAGAACCCAGGATCTTTTATACTCAAGCTCTACACATACATATGCTGCCACAGGAATAGTTATGTGACACACACTGAGAAACTTATCATTTATTCCTCAGTTTCCTGTGGTTGCACTAAAGTCCACATTGTGCAAGCAATGACAGAAGTTAAAAAGAAATTTTGAGTTAAAGCAGACAGAAATGATACATTTTAGCAAATAATAAAGAGGATGAATCAGAACTTGTGAACTGTGCACTGCTTACCTGCACTTTCACATTTCACAGACCTACATGTACACCTCTGGAAGTGTAACCTGAGACACACCCCTGATGTCATCACTCACTGTTGCCATGCATTCAACGCCAACACTGTTGAAGTGCCTACATGAAGTGAACATCCCTACACTGTTACAGTTTTTTGGGATTTAGCAACTCTAATAGGTTTTGACCTTATTTGCATCTTCACCATGTTAACAGCCCTGAATCTACATGGTTGGTAACCATGTAGGCAGGGAAACTGAAGGGAAGATCAATGTCATACACTCAAGGGAGGGTATTATTGAGGTATCTGCATAGAGGAATGCAAGTTTTAAATAGTATGTTTCATGGTGTTTATACTTTTAGTTCTTGAAATTAGTTACGAGTACATTGTTCATTTGGGAGTGGGCGTGCAAAGCTGCATTTGTGTCATGGCATTTAAAAAGGAATTGTTGTTATTGTTAAGCTAATTTTCTAGCAAACAACAGGTCTGATAATGTCATAATGTATGTGGGATTACATGTTACGGTCTGTTATGTACAATTCTATGGACTTTTACTTGCACTTATTTCAGTGTAGGCTCCTTTCTGTGGCTGTATTGGGAAAACGTTCGAATACATGGCCAACACAAGCATGGTATCTACATGGTTTCTTTACAACTTGTTGAATTGCTCCATCATGTTGATTTGCTTCATTACCATATAATTCAGATATGTATGCTGTAATTTGCATGCCATGGAAGTTTTAGTGTTTGTGAGTGAGTGGGCACAGCTACACAGAGTTTACTGAATTTAAAACTCTTCACGGCACACAGTCAAAAACAATCATGTAGCTTTATTGAATTCCCCCTATGGATTTTTTTGTTTACTTTTAATTCTAACTTATTTTATAAAGCCAATTCATATGCATGATCTTTCTTATCATTTGGTACATTAAAGAGAAATTAAAAGTACTTCCAAGATTTAAATTAAAAACATTTTAAAGACATTAAGAAAAATGCTTTTGTCCAGCTGCATGTCATTTTATGTCAAAACTCATATGCTTCACAATAAAAATTACTGTTCTTTATCAAGTAAACCACATTAAAGAATAGAAAAAAAATGTCATGGCTATACAAGATACAGCAAATATTTATTAACACTTAAATGTTAGACTTTGCTTCCTAAGGTGTTAAGCAATTTATTGCTATGCAGATGTTTTATTATGTAATATGTAAGTGTATTTTAAAACTTAATGGTTTGAATATGTATAAAATCTGTATTAAGTCAATTTGTTGTTCTGGATTTATTCTCATTGGATGCTGTTTTAGCCAAGCACTCATGAATAGTTTCAATAAAGTGCAATTAGTTATATATATATTTTCTTTTGTTTTGTGCTTATGTATTTACTAAAAATATTTTCCAATTTGGTTTTATCCCAGATGGCTAGAATAGAACAACTCTTGATTAATGTCCCACAGATCACTAGAGTGACACTAAAAATGTATTACAGGGATTTACATAAATATGACATATGTGTTCCTATTTTGAAAAGGCAATGTTAAAAGTTATCTTTTGTGATTTTTCTCTGCACTGCTATTGCAAAATAAATAAATAAATAAAAAATCTGACTTAGAAGTCAGAAATGGCCATGGTTTTGCTGCAGCATATGTTTCTCTAATTGCTTAGAATGGTGTGTGCTTTAGAAACTGCCTAGACAATGACTGCTGCTTATGTCATGGAATTTCTGAGAGTGAAGGTAAACACTAGCTCTGGGCATAGCAGAGATATACAGGCCTACATCTTAACATATCAGTTACTATGACTTGTGGGCAACTATGTGTCTTGTATTTAAATATGAATGTGTAACTTAATTTTTCTTTCAGCTACTATTCTCTCTTTCAAGCTGTTTTGCAGGCTTCATATTATGCACTGGTAATGACTCCATCAGGAACCTTCACCAATCAGTGAGTTTTATATCATTCTGGTACTAAACAGAAACCTAAGTAAGTTCATAAGCTAATCTGCAGGTGAACTAAAATAGATGGTAAAAAATAGTGACATTCAAATTTAGTATAAACTTCAGGACAAGTTAGTAAGTATGTAGAAAAATTCTGCAACATATGAATGTAAACAATTCTTGTGGATAAGCAACACATTTATTAATGAAGTAAACAATATTTGACTGTATCCCACAGAAAACAACAAATGTAATATTAATTTAGCAAAAGCATAATGACTGTTAATAGTAAAAAAAATATATATATATATATATATATATATATATATATATATATATATATATATATATATATATATATATATATATATATATATGTCTAAGCTGTTCCATGTATCCGGAGACATCAGAGTAAGTACTAGTTAGAATGTGTTAAATATATATTTTTTAACTGACAGATGAAAATAGGTAAAATAACGATTAGAAAAAGGGCATACATATTTTCAAGCAACCAAACAAATTCATCATGTGGAATGTGAAAGACCAGGAACTTGAAATTTGATGACATTATAATCTATAGTCACAGTTTCATTGGGTTTTATTTTCTGTACCTGTGAATCTATATATGTGAGTGTGTGTATGTGTGTGTGTGTGTGTGTGTGTGTGTATGTGTGTGTGTGTGTGTGTGTGTGTGTGTGTGTGTGTGTGTGTGTGTGTGTTTCATTTGTATATTTTGTTTTTATGTACATGTGCAATTGCTTAAATATAGCCCAATGAATACTCATAGGCTTCATGAAGAGAATTTTGTGGGAGTGGTTTATTCTCTCAAACTGGGTGTGAATTTCAAGTAGAAGTATTAAAGAAATGCCTAATCATTCTCTTTCGGCTTTTCCCGTTAGGGGTCGCCACAGCGGATCATCTCTTTCCATTTCTTCCTATCCTCTGCATCTTGCTCTGTCACACCAACCGCCTGCATGTCCTCTCTCACCACGTCCATAAACCTTATCTTAGGCCTTCCTCTATTCCTCTTACCTGGCAGCTCCATCCTTAGCATCTTTTTCCCAATATACCCATCATCCCTCCTCAGCACATGTCCAAACCAACGCAATCTCGTCTCTCTTGCTTTGTCTCCAAACTGTCCAACATGAGCTGACCCTCTAATATACCGATTCCTAATCCTATCCATCCTAGTCACACCGATTGCAAATCTTAACATCTTTAACTCTGCCACATCCAGCTCTGACTCCTGCCTTTTTGTCAATGCCACTGTCTCCAACCCATATAACATAGCTGGTCTCACTACACTCTTGTAGACCTTCCCTTTCACTCTTACGGATACCCGTCTGTCACAAATCACTCCTGACACTCTTCTCCACCCATTCCACCCTGCCTGTACTCTCTTCTTCACCTCTCTTCCACATTCACCATTACTCTGAACTGTTGATCCCAAGTACTTAAACTCGTCCACCTTTAACAACTCTACTCCCTGCATCCTCACCATTCCTCTACCCTCCCTCTCATTTACACACATATATTCTGTCTTAGCCCTGCTGACCCTCATTCCTCTGCTCTCTAGAGCATATCTCCACCTCTCCAGAGTCTCCTCAACCTGATTCCTACTCTCACTACAGATCACAATGTCATCTGCAAACATCATAGTCCACGGGCCTCCTGTCTGATCTCATCTGTCAACCTGTCCATCACCACTGCAAATAAGAAAGGACTCAGAGCTGATCCTTGATGTAATCCCACCTCCACCTTAAACGGATCTGTCACTCCCACTGCAGTCCTCACCACTGTCACACTACCCTCGTACATATCCTGTACCACTCTTACGTACTTCTCTGCCACTCCCGACTTCCTCATACAATACCACAACTCTTCTCTAGGCACCCTGTCATATGCTTTCTCCAAGTCTACAAAGACGCAATGCAACTCTTTCTGACCTTCTCTGTATTTCTCCATCAACACTCTCAGAGCAAACATTGCATCTGTAGTGCTCTTTCCTGGCATGAAACCATACTGCTGATCACTAATCATCACCTCCCTTCTTAACCTTGCTTCCACTACTCTTTCCCATAACTTCAAGCTGTGACTAATCAGTTTTATCCCTCTGTAGTTACTGCAGCTCTGCACATCACCCTTATTCTTAAAGATAGGTACCAAAACACTTTTTCTCCACTCCTCAGGCATCCTCTGACTTTCCAAAATTTCATTAAACAATCTAGTTAGAAATTCCACTGCCATTTCTCCTAAGCACCTCCATGCTTCCATTGGTATGTCATCTGGGCCAACAGCCTTTCCATTCTTCATCCTCTTCATAGCTGCCCTTACTTCCTCCTTGCTAATCTGTTTCACTTCCTGATTCACTATCCCCACATCATCCAACCTTCTCTCTCTCTCATTCTCTTCATTCATCAGCCTCTCAAAATACTCTTTCCATCTACTCAACACACTCTCCTCTCTTGTGAGTACCTTTCCCTCACTATCCTTTATCACCCTTACATGCTGCACATCTTTCCCAGCTCTGTCCCTCTGTCTAGCTAATCGGTACAGGTCCTTTTCTCCCTCTTTAGTGTCCAATCTCTCGTACAACTCTCCATATGCCCTATCCTTAGCTTTTGCCACCTCTCTCTTTGCCATCGCCTCATCTCCTTATACTCATGTCTACTTTCTTCATCTCTTTGACAATCCCACTTCTTCTTCGCCAGCCTCTTCCTCTGTATACTCTCCTGTACTTCCTCATTCCACCACCAGGTCTCCTTGTCCTCCTTCCTCTGTCCAGATGTCACACCAAGCACCTTTCTAGCAGTCACCCTTACTAGTTCTGCTGTAGTTACCCAGCTATTCGGTAACTCTCCACTGCCTCCCAGTGCCTGTCTTAACTCTTCCCTAAACTCCACTTCACAATTACCCTTTTTTAACTTCCACCATTTAATCCTTGGCACAGCTTTCACATTCCTCCTCCTCTTCTTGATCACCAACGTCATTCTACATACCACTAATCTATGCTGCTTAACTACACTTTCACCTGCCACCACTTTACAGTCTCCAATCTCCTTAAGACTGGCCCTCCTACATAGTATATAATCAACTTGTGAGCATCTTCCTCCACTCTTGTACGTCACCCTATGCTCCACCCTCTTCTTAAAATACGTATTCACCACAGCCATGTCCATCCTTTTCGCAAAATCCACAATCATCTGACCTTCTGCATTCCTCTCCTTAACACCATACCTACCCATCACTTCCTCATCCCCTCTGTTCACTTCACCAACATGCCCATTAAAGTCCGCTCCAATCACTAGTCTCTCACCCTTGGGTACACTCACCACAACTTCATCCAACTCACTCCAAAATTTCTCTTTCTCTTCCATCGCACACCCAACTTGAGGAAAAGAAATGCCTAATACAGTTTGTTATTGAATTCCAAAGTCGATCTGAATTATGTCTTATGGAACATTAGTGAATGTGGCATTATATGAAAATGGTACACAACCTTAAAGTTAATTCTGCTGCAAACAATTAGGGTGACTGCCATTTGACAGATTCATGTACATCCACAGGATATTAAACTTGAGTTATCAACATGCATATTATAAACTTTTGAACCATGCTTTGAAGATGCCGTACAGGGGGAGGTACCAATTTACATTTACTGATGGATGCATTTGATGTTTATATGAAATGCTGAGTGGTTATGAGATGAAACTTCCTTTCAAGACAAAAAATTAAATGAGATGAAATGAAGATGAAGTAATTTTTCTTCATCATTAGTTGATCTTAGCAAGAAGAAAACATGAGAATCAGCTGATTGAAAGAAATCATTTTAAAAAGATTTGTGCAAGTGTTGGCATATAGTTTATAACTGTATTGTGTGTGTGAGTGGCTGCTGTTGGTATTCTAAGAAATGGGATAACTGAAAAGAATACCAGACCTATGTAGATGCATGAAATAGAGGAACACAGCATTGGCTGCATCCCCATATATCTTGAATTCATTTTTTAGGTTCATAGAGGTGTACTAGGCTAACTGCCCTTTTGGGCCATTTGAAGCCTAGCCAGTTACCTCATGTGAGAATCAAACCATGCACCTTGTGTCTGTAAGGTAAACACCTTAACCATTATGCTATCCTCCCACCCCAAACACATACTTTCCATTTGCAAGATTCAAACCCCTACCTAACTGTGTTATGACACTAGAGACAGACACATTAGCAGAGTGTGCTATTTACATTAGTGATCCCCAGCAATGATTATTTGGTGGGAATAAGCCCTAGGACATGTACTCATTTCCCTTCCCCTGAGAAAAACGTAGTCAACAAAGCCTTATCTCTTCCTTCTTCTCCCACTACCAGCTCCAGCAGGCACATGATCTGCTATTTGACCTTGGGTCACCTGAACCATAATCAGGGTTTTATCCATCTATGCCAGTGCAGATGGCTATATTGCTTAACTGCTCATACATACCTGCTCAGCAGAAGTATATGGTACTAGCATGAATGAAATGGTCAGCCTACTAAAGCATCTTGTAGTCACAGTAAGCAGGAGTAATGAATGATGCCTCAGTACAAACTGAAAACGATTGACTTTAACAACTGGCTTAGTTTCTGGTGTCATTCTAAGGGGATCCAGTACCTGACAGCCTGAGAGGACAACATGATTGACAGACCACAATGTTTTGCCAGCGATGGCCTTTATCTGTCTCCCCTGGACTTCAGGCTTTTGCAAAGGGTCTTGCCTTCCCAACAGTGCCTTTTTTTAGGCAAAGTCATAAGCACAAAATTACCAAAGTGAAAAATTCTTCTAAACAAAATGTAAAGGTCATGCTGGTAAATGCTAGGAGTCTTAACATGAAACTGCACTCATTGCAAGTATTCCTCACCCTGGAGGATGCTGACATTTGTGCAGTCACTGAAACCCAGTTCTAAGCTGCAGACAGCACCCCAACCTTACCAGGTTACTCATCCTATCATACTTTCAGACTCCAAATGGAGGGCTACAAATCCAAAGGAGGTGGAGTTTTAATATTTATCAAAGACATACACACCTCCAGGTTGGTCAAACAGTATGACGCACATGAGACACTCCAAGTGCAGTTAACTGTTAACAAAACACCTATTCAAATCATAGCTAGCAACAGACTCCCAACCATGACTCAGGATGCCCACTCCACCTATCTGGACTTACTTGACTCCATCAAGATTCAACCCTCGATCTTGATCTTGGGTGACTTTAACTACCTAACCATAGGGTGGAAGACCTACTGTAGCCCAGACATGAACACTCAGAGATTCCTTGACTTCGTCACTGCCAATGCATTGGATCAGCTGGTAGACACCCACATGGTTGACGAAAGTATCCTGGACCTGGTACTAATCAACTTGAGTAGCCACTGCAGCACCTCTACGGTGTCATCCTCTTTGGTAAGATATGCCCATAAAGTGATCACTTTCAAAGTCACCATCTCCCTGGACATCCCCCCCCCCCATCAGGGTCAAACAAAAAACATTTTCCAAAGCTGACTGCAGTCTCCTGAGAGCAGGTATAAGCAGCTTCACAGCCACCATCCCTTCAGTTGGAACAAGCACTATTGTCCAAGCCTACACCAAAAAGCTATGTGAGCACTTACATAGCTGCATGGACTCAGCAATACTTGACAGGAGCAAATCATCTTCCTCACGGAAGAGTAAACCTGTCTGGTGGACAGTAGCAATAAACAAACTCTATAAAAAAAAGGCCAAGAAGGAGCAGCTGCCAAGTTGGCAGCAATCTCTCCTTTTTCTGAACAAGCAAGTACAGTCACTGCTGAAATCCTCTAAGGCTAACTGAGTCCAAATTGGTCACATCAGACAGTCACAAGGCCTTCTTCACATACATCCACAATCTCAAAGGTAACAACCAAATCTGCTCTGAACTGGTGGTTAAGAACACCACATACACAAAAGCCATAGATATAGCCAACCTGCTAGCAGACAAGTTCAGTGAAAACTTCACCCCCCTGTCCCCATCAGTAAACCAGGACATCCCCAGCACCTTCCCCATCCCCTCATCACCAGGGAACAGGTTATTAATGCCCTCTCAAAGGCAAAAAATACAGCCTCCATGGGACCCGACAACATCCCTGGCTGTGTCCTACATGAACTCAGGCAAGAGCTCTCAGCACCACTAGGCACCCTATTCAACCAAAGCCTGTGCACCGGCTTCATCCCAGCAGAATGGAGGCAGCCACTGTCATCCCTCTGCACAAAAGTGGAGAATCCACTGACCCAAACAATTATAGGCCCATCAGTCTAACTAGCCTGATCTGCAAGGCCAGGGAATGCACTGTCATGGACCTTATAAACAAGGACATTGGCAACCTCCAAATAACTGATCCCATACAATTTGGTTTTGACAAAGGGAGATCATGCCTGTTAAATGTGGTCATCTTCTTCAAGGCAGTCATCAAAGCCATGGATAAGGGCAAGACAGTACACACTGCCTACCTTGACCTAGCCAAAGCCTTCAACACTATTCCCCACTTGGGCATAATAGATAAACTCTCCCAGCTAAGCATCAACCTATATGCTACCAGATGGGTAGCTAACTGGCTCATTGATAGAACCCACTCAGTCAAAATAGGGGACGCCGCCTATAGTAGTAGTAGATCCATAACAAGCAGCATACCCCAATGATCAATCTTGGGGCCTCTACTGTTTGGGATATACTTTTCTGAGGTGTAAGCCAAAGCCAGTGGTCTGTGGCTGACCAAGTTTGCAGATGACTGCAAGCTGGGCACTGTCATAAATTCCTCTAGTGATGTGAACATCCTCCAAGAGGGCATTAACCAAACTAATGACTTGTGCCAGAAGCATGGCCTCAAACCAAATGCCAAGACATGCATCATTATTCCCTTTGGGGAAAATGGTGTTCCTACTAATTATCACATTAATAACAACATACTAAGCATGCAATCAGTTGTGAGGGGCTTGGGCACCCATGTTGATAGCAACCTGACTTTTGTCCACCATGTTGCATGTGTTGTTTGTAAGGCTTTCTACATGGCCCACATCATAAGTAAGGGTATTTCATCCAGGAAAAAGAGGTCATAACATCCCTGTACTCCTCCCTTATCAGACCCATTATTGAGTACAATGTCCCCCTTTGGCATGTGGTCTCAAACATCTGTCCTATACAGATAGGCTAAAAGCCCTCTCTGTCTACTCAGTCTCGTATGGACTGCTCAGAGATGACCTGCATCTGGCATACAAGGCCATCTCAGACTCTGCCTTGATGAAGTTGCTGCACATCCGTAAGTCAAACTCCACTTGTGCAACCCACATACAAGGTCTCAGCCTGGTCTGTGACATTAATAGAACTTGTTGGCAGAATAGATTTGTCTCCCAATGACTCCCCCATCTGTGGAATAGACTTCCTCTCCATGTCAAGCAGAGTAACTCACTTGCCCTCTTTAAGAGGAACCTGGATGATTGCATGGGAAACAGAAAATATACCTCTGGGATCCCACCTGTGTCCCTGCTGAACAGGGAAAACAGGTACTGACTTTGTGGGGACATGGGTGAAATTCTTGGCTAGGCTTAAAAGGGCCTCTGGGCCAATAGCTTAGTATCATCCTATGAACCTATAAAAGCCCTATCCCTCTGCTCAGTCTCATACAGACTGCTCAGAGTTAACCTGTGTCTGGTATACAAGGCCATCTCAGACGCAGCCTTAATCGAGTTGCTGTATATTTGTAAAATCAAACTCCACATAAGCAACCCGCATCAAGGCCTCAACCTGGTCTGTGACATTAATAGAACTTGTTGACGGAATAGATTTGTGTCCCAAAGACTCCCCCATCTGTTGAATAGACTTCCTCTCTATGTCAAGCAGAGTACCTCACTAGCCCTCTTTAAGAGGAACCTGGACGACTATATGGGAAACAGAAAATACACCTCTGGGATCCCAGCCTCTGGTTCAATAGCCTAGTATCATCCTATTAACCTAGGAACCTATGAACCTATGAACCTGTAATGTCCTTTAGTTTTATGGAAACTAACAGTGCAACGATTTGGTGATAAATCAAGTAAATAAGGAAAACACTGAGGTTGTAAACCTTCAAGCCTGTATCAACTCTCTTAAAAGACATTTAAGCTAGGATTCACTGATTACACATATATGGATGCCTTCTAAATGCATAAGTGCATCAAGGTTGGGCAGGTTTTGTTTACATTTCTAGCACATCTTAATTTGATTCTGTTTTGATACTGAAACATTTGCAGCACTGGAATGTTCATTAACTAAGTGTTGTTTAAAAAAGCCATGAACAGGACAGCAAGGGGTTTAGCCACTATCCAGAAACTTTTAAATGTGAGATGCAGATCATCATTTACAAAGCAAATTGTAAAGAATCTGATTCCATATTGATATATACTGGATCCCCCAAAATGTTTAATTGGCTTGTGGTAGCATTGCACTTGTGGTTTCTTCTACTGTGTTTTTACGTTAGGAGGACTGGATTTATTCATCTTGTGGCAAGGGGTGTTTGTTTGGTCTTTCTGAGTTGGGAAATACACAAAAGGACTTTTAGTGTCGTAATTGTATTGGTCAGAGGGCTCATTTGTTAGTTTTCTGTTTCTTTCCTGTTCGGCTACAAATTTTGCACATTGCTTGGGTCAGCAGTGGCCTGTATAACAGCAAACACCTAGAAAGCAAATTTTCCCTGTAGAACGGTCCATAAAACTACACTCTGTAAAGCAGCAATATAGAGCAAATACCTTGTACACCAAAAGTGTAGAGCAGCCACTTGCAGTTTGAGTGTCAATACCTACAAATTCAGTGGAATTTAATATTATGTAACATTAAATTTAGTAGCATTTAGTACTCTTTAGCATAATCTGTCCCAATAAAGCACCCTATTAATCTGCATAAACAAAGCACCCTTAATAACCTTCTAACCCCAATAGACCTCTACCATATAGCTCACTAATCTGGACACAGTATGGATATTCAGTTTCCTAACTTCTTTGTAGCCAGCATATAGACATCTTGAGAAAATGTAGCAATTATCTCATGCTTACTGACAATCACTTAATCCTTAAAGAAGCAGACACAGTATGCGAGAGGTGTGTTTATGCAATGACACTGGAGGCAAAACTTTCATATACAAGCGCACATAAGGTTGTCAAAACAACGGACACAAAACCCAGCTCACATAGCTCACGATACACACATAGACTAACATATGCTTAGACAATTAAAAGCAGTTTTCCTAAAAAACAAAGATCATTTAGAACACACGTTGTCAAAGCTATGCCTCAGCAAGCCTAAAGGCACTCAGAAAAAAACAACTAACACCCCACATACTGTCACTCTTTGTGGAGCCCCAAACACTAAGTCCCTAAGGCAAGCAATCACACTTCCCAGGACTCTCATCATGGGGGACTCCATTGTAAGATATAATGATGCCCTTCTAACCAGGCTGAACAAGGAGAAATTTTAGTTGCTTATCTGGAGCCAGGATCTGCAAAATCACACATGCACTCAAGTCATTACACTACAGATACTAGTATGATTCTATCATAGTCCACATAGCTATACATGACCTGAGATGTAATTCCTTGGACTACATGAAGAGAGACATCATGGATCTTTCAGACTATGAAAGTCCACAAATATTCCAAACCACAAAAAGAAATTAGAAGAAGCACACAAAGATCCACAAAATAATGATTTATTAGCGCTTCCGTCTTTTTAAATAAAAAACTTCATCAGAATAAGCAGGTACCTGCTTATTCTGATGAAGTTTTTTATTTAAAAAGATGAAAGTGCTAATAAATCTTTCAGACTATGTGTCTCAGGCTGACATGAGCCCAGCATTGAGCAACAGATTACGATCACCAAGGATGATGCCACAATATGAGCAAAAATTTACTGATTTCAGCAACTGTCTGTCTTTCTGTTATCATTCAAGGGGGATCTAATATTTGTCAGCTTGGGAGGAAATGGTTAACAGACCACATTGCTTGCCAAGAATGGTCTGCACCTTTCCCCTCTAGGATTTTGAACACTAGCTAAAACGTCATGCACACCCATAGGGCCATTTTTAGGCAATGCCAAATTGACAAACCTACCGACATATCAAAATCAACTCAACTGGACCTCAAGGTTTTACTCCTCAATGCCAGGAGCCTAAACAAAAACCTACACTTCCTCCAAGCCCTCATCACACTTGAGAATATAGACATCTGTGCAGTTACTGAGACATGGTTTAAAGCAGCAGAGAGTGCCCTGGCAATGTAAGGTTTCAGTCCCTTCCACACTTTTAGACCAGTAGCTGCCTAGACACGGGCTAAAGGTGGAAGTGTCTCCATATATATCAGCAGCAAGCATACCACTAGGGTGGTCAAGCAGAATGACATTCTGGAGTTCCTCCATGTACAGATCACCATAGATAAAATTGATTACCATATCCTAACCAGCTATAGGTCTCCTTCCATGTCCCAAGAAGCTCATCATGTGTATTTGGACCTATGCAGATATTTGACATCCAACCTAACACCCTACTTATGGGAAACTTTAATTACACCCTATGAACTTTGTGAATACAAACACCCTTGACAAAATACTGAAATGTCCACTAGAGGCTCCAACATACTGGGCTTTGTGCTCAGAAATATGGGAGAATGCTGCCCCCCACTCCAAATGTCTCATCCTTCAAGGTAAGGCCTGACCATATAGCTATGTCCTTCAAAATCAAAAACAACTCTGTAATCCCATTAAAACCACTAACGGATAGGAACCATTCCAAGGCAAATTATCTTTTGTTAAGTCAGGGTTTGTCAAAATTCAGTGTCCCTCTAAACTGTGAGAGCACAGCAGATTATGCTAAATTGCTGTCAGGGACTCTGCACAATTATGTTAATGGTTTTGTAGAGGCTGGTGTAATTGCCAGAAGTAAGTCCAGAACTAGACCCAGAAACAAGCTACCCTGGTAACATCTCAGATTAAATGGGTGTATATTAGATTAACAAAGTTTCAGAACTTCGAATACCATATGGTCGACACCATATGATCGAAGTTCTAAAACTTCAAAAATCTAAGAAAAAGAAAAAAAAAAAACAAACAAAAGTAACTACTTTAAGCAGGGGGGAAAGCCCCCCTGCACCTCCCACACCCCCTGCAAATTAAATATGCCAACTCTGAGATTGCGCTACAGTGTAGGAAAGGGAAATCTTCACTTTCCGCACCATTCTCCGTTAAAGTGCGATCTTGAAGTTGGTATATTTAAGTAGCGGGGGTGTGGGGGGTGCAGAGGGGCTTACCCCCCTGCTAAAACATTTTTAATCTACTTTACTTTGTTTTTTTTTTTCATTTTTTTTTTTTTTACATTTTCAAAATTTTAGAACTTTGATCATATGGTGTTGACCATATGGTATTCGAAGTTCTGAAACTTCTTTAATGTAATATAGACCCGATTAAACAGGATGTAGAAGAGAAGGAAAAAAATTAAGGCCAAAATCAGGAAGGGTAATTCCCATATTGATAAAAATGCTCTCATCAAACTAAATAGGCAACTAAGAGAGCTAATTAGGTCAAGCAAAACTAACTCTGAGGTTAAGAGAGCCACCCAAGTGAAAGGTAACCATAAGGCCTTTTTAAGCTATGTCAGAAACCTCAAGGACAGCACGCAGCAATGTACTGAACGGGTGGTTAATGTTGTCACATTCACTGATATTGGTGATATAGTGAACCTGTTAGTGAACAAATTCAGTTCCAACTTTATCCTTTCTCACCCCCAACCATCCCCCAAGGAATACTCTCAAATATAACCTCTCCAACTATAATTAGGGTGCATGTACTGGATGAATTCACTAAAGTCAAGAACACTGCCTCAGTGGAGTCCCCCGGGGGTCTCTGCTAGGTTCAGTTCTCTTTGGCATCTTGGATGTCAAAGCCAATGTTAAAGGCTTCTGACTAACCAAGTTTGCAGATTACTGCAAATTGAGAGTAGTCATTGAATCCCCCAAAGAAGAGAACACATTTCAGGAAGGTCGAACACAGACACATGGTGCCAAAGTCATGGCTTAAAATTCAATAGCTAGAAATGCGTTATAGTACCTTTCTGGAAGCTGGCCACCAAGATAACTATGTCATTATTAAAATACCCCTGAAAGTTGACTCACTAGTCAAGGATCTGGGAACACATAGTTAGCAACCTAGCCTTTTACCAACATGTGTCCGAGGTAGTAAGAAAATCCTTCTATGTTGCTGAACTTATAAGCAAGGGCATGGCATCTAGGTCCAGAGAGGTCATCACACACTTTACACTACTCAACAATCATTAGACCCATAATTGGGTATAATGCTGCCTTCGGTATGTGCCTGACCAGACATAAACAGCAAATGGAATGTCCCCAAAAGGTTCCTTAGAAAAAGAGTATAGGGAATAAACACAATGCCTTATGCCCTTATGCTGATTGCCTCAAAGATCTGTCTTTTTACTCAGTATCATACAGACTTCTGAGAGGTGATGTTTGCCTGGCATACACGGCTTCCCAGGATCCTGTATTGATGAGCCTTTTGCCCATTTGCAAAACAAACAGGATCAGAACTACTAGATTAAATTACCTAAACATGGCTTTTGATGTAAATCTGACATGTTGGAGAGACAGATATGTTTCTCAGAGAATTCCCATTCTCTGGAACAGGCTCCCCATCCATGTGAGCATAGTTTCTTCCTATCCCTATTTAAGAGCAACTTGGACCAGTGGATGGGTAATCGGATGTTCACTCCTTGTCTGGTACATATGTCTCTATCGACAGAGGCAGTCATTAAATCACCCTCTATATAAATCAAATTTGTGGGTTCATTTGGGTTGCACAGCTAGGCTTATAAGGGCCCTAGTGGTCATTAGCCTAGTATACAACTAGGAACCTATTCTTGAAACCAATTATTTAAACAATTGTTAAAATCAATTTTCTTTTCCTTGTACCTAGGTATTGTTTATGGAGAAAGGAGGATTCTGCTCAGTGTCAGGATCTTACATGCATTTGTGACATGCATAGAGAACTCAAACATGACTTTTTGTATCTTCCTCAGGGTTTTACCACACCAGGTCATTCACTCTCAAATGCACACCTTTCGTGCCATAGTTACACAAGTCCAGTATAAGGGTCCTAAGTGCCTTTGAGATGTCTGAGGTCCTAGCACCTAAAAGACAACTCGCAGTCTTCATCTTTGTCAGACACTTTGAGTGATGACTCTGTGTGTAACCGATCATTAACATTTTTCTGTTTATGGAATGGTCTAATGTACTGGAGCTAAGACCTTTTGTTTCACAGTGACTCTTTGTTCGAGATGTAATATTATGTAAGCAACTGTTATATTTTTATGTTTGCTGAGACTTAATCCTTATGTGTGAAGGAGGTGTATCCAAGGATTTCTTTACTGTGTCAGCATATGCTATTACATGGTCTATCAGGGCAGGGTGCATGTCATATGCTGTGGTAGTTTGATACTCACAGTCGGTATATTATTGTGAGAGTGAAATCTCCATATCTTGTAAATATTTGTTAAATATTTGCATCTTTCACAGACAGATTTATTTCTTTTTACTGAGAGTTCATTACCTACAGGCACAAGATAGTTGCTACACTACTTAAGGACACAGAATGCTAAGAGGTAAGCAACACAGGGGAAACAACTAAGCTGTCCTTTCATATTGTCCAGTTAGAAATAGAACTTGATCTGATTTATGGGGATTTGCAGAACATAAATAAGACTGCGATTTGTATTCTATTTAAACAGTTATCAGATGGGTTTATATGTGACTCTGCTGGACACATAGTAGTGTTTGAGCAGAGTGCAACGGCTACTGGTTAAGATGGGCTATGCAGCACTGTTAGCAGTAGCTACAAGCTACTTACAGGATTTGGGTCAGGTTGTGTACATTAGGTAATGTTACTACTGAAAGCACTTGGGTTTCTGGAGCACACATTGTAAATTAAAGCAATGAAAGATAGTTACTGCTCTAACTAACAGTATTTATATGATGAAAGAAGAGAAGGAAGGAGAGACAATAGTGGTTATATAACATGGTTTGGCCATATTGTTGAAAAAGCAGTTTACTGTGAGAGATGAACATGCATACGGATTAAGCCACAGAATTACCACAACCCAAAACTGTTATGCCATTATGAAGTTTTGAAAATTACATGGAGAAGTTGATGTAAAATGCAAGAGAAATCTATCCCTTATGTAAGATTGCATGGCTTATAGTTAGGTTCTCATCAGACCATAGCATTAAGTTGTAGAATATGAGGAAGGCTTTTATCCCTCTGTTTTGAAATGTCATGGATTGCAGTTTTCAGGTGCGGCTGAGATTTCTAAAGGGTTTCCATTAGCTAAAAAGAAAAAATATATTATACTTTTTGAGCAATTATTAATGCAAATATGCAAAAGCAATATTCAGTGCCTAGAGATATAAGTAGGATGCAACTGGAGAAATGCCTGGAGGCGGCACCTGGATGTAATGGGTTAAGTGAGCTGCACATTACCTATACTCATTTGCTGTCCCCACCAACTGCACCTGTCAAGATCTAAGGCACTGGATCAGTGCTTTCCAGTCTTGATAAGGAGGTGGGGGAGGAACTGAAGCAGAGAGTCAGGTCTATTCCAAATGTGTTTATTAAGACCCCCGAGGGGTAGAAGATCAAATGTACTGATATGGTAATATAGAAAGCGAGAAGAGGAGTTTCACTGGTGCAGTATGGCAAAAGCTTAATTTTTTACCACTTCCTCTAACTTCTACTTTCTCCTATCTCTGCATGGGAATCTCACAAAGGAAGAAGAAACAGCTGTGGATTTTGTCATAACAGACCTACTGATAGAGGTAAAAAGCACTGAGAGGGTGTAGGTGAAAATAGCATTGTTACATACAGTAACAGAAGTCATAAAATGCTTCTCTATATTTCAATTGCAACAAAATATTCATTTCACACATGGTGTTCGTGGGAAAAAGGTTATAGGCTCATACTTCCCTTGTTATGCCAAATCAAAGCTTTGTCTTATGATCACTTCAATGAACGTTTTGGTGGGACCATCATGACTAACTAGACTTCCTTGCTGGTGTTATTCTTTTTACCCCTATAGTGCCATTTTTAGGCAAAGTTCAAAGGAAAAACCACCACCGTAACAGGTACAAGCATGCAAAATCTGAAGGTACTGCTACTCAATGCTAAAAGTCTAAACCTCAAAATGCACTCTTTCGAGGCACTCTGAAACAGAGAACATTGATATCTATGCAGTAACTGAGACCTGGTTCAAGGCTCCAGAGAGCACCCTTGCAGTACCAGGCTACAACTCTTATCACACTTTTCGGCCACCAAACCAGGACTGAAACACTAAAGGTGGAGGAATGTCCATATTCACCAAGGATATTCACAACACCAGGCTAGTTGCCCAACACAATGTGTCTGAAATTCTCCAGGTGCAACTAACACTAGGTAAGACTGCATTCCAAACTGTAGCTTGCTACAGATCCCCCACCATGCCCCAAGATTCTCACTACACCTTTCTAAACATACTGGAAAATATTAAGATACAACCAAACATACTAATACTGCATGATTTCAACTACCCTGCCATTAACTGGGAAAACCACTCATGTACCAACACCTTTGCCCAATGGTTCTTGGAATTCATAAATTCCAACACCCTGGATCAACTAATTCTTAGACCCACCAGGGGCTCCAATATCCTACACTTGGTCATTACCAACATGGAAAATTGATGTTCCACACCTATGGTCACTTCCTCATTGGTCAGGTCTGACCATAAGCAAATCACCCTTGACATCCACATCCCACCCCCATCCCAAGGTAAGAAAACCTCTGTAAAAAACTTCTCCAAAGCCAACCTCATGCTACTCAAGTCAGAAGTGACAAACTTCATGACACCCATGCAGACGGGAACTGAAAGTTCGACTGCTGAATCCTACACTAAAGCACTGCTGTATGAGCACATCCACTCATGCATGAATCGTGCCATCCCCAAGAACCAAGATGCTCTCCTCCAAAAAAAGGAAGCCAATCTGGTGGTCCCTTGCCATAAACATACTTTACAGCAACAGGAAGAACCTGTTGCAGAAAACAGGAAAATCCCAAGATGCAAAAAACTCCCTTACCAGCCTCAGTAAGAAGCTGAGATCCCTCATAAAATCTTCCAAAGCTAGTTACGAAAATAAAATTGCCAAATATTCCAAAGACAACCACAAGGCATCCTATAGCTATGTCAAGCATTTAAATGGCAATGCTCTGATCTGCTATGAGCTATAACAGAATGACATTAAATATACTGATCCCAAGGATATTGCCAATATCCTGGCAGATCGATTCAGTGCAAACTTCACCCCCCTCTCACCCCCTAAAGGGCCCATCTCAGTACTGAAAGATTGCCAAATTCCAGTAACAATGGCCACACAGGTAAAAAACACATTCTCCAAAGCTAAGAATACAGCATCCATGGGACTAGATGGCATTCCAGACTGTGTACTACATGAACTACAAAATGAACTGGCACCTCACCTAAGTGCATTGTTTACTCATAGCCTCACCTCAGGCTTCGTGCCCACTGAGTGGTGCACAGCTACAGTTATCCCACTCCGCAAGAGGGGGATCCACCTTGGATCCTGGGAACTACCGCCCCATCAGTCTGACGAGCCCTGATATGCAAGGCCATGGAACATATTATCATGGAACTTATAAACAAAGACACTGGCAACTTTCAAACACTGGACCCCATGCAGTTTGCATTTGTGAAGGGCCGATCTTGTCTCGTGAACCTGACTGACTTCTTCAAATCAGTCTCCAAAGCAGTGGACAAGGATAAGGTGGTCCACACAGCCTATTTGGACCTCACCAAGGCCTTCAACACCATCCCCCACTCTGGAATCATAGATAAACTTATTAAGCTGGGCATTAATCCCTATCTCACTCGATGGGTTGCCAACTGGCTTACTGACAGAACCCACACTCTAAAAGTAGCTGACTCCAAATCCTGCTCCAGACAAGTGACAAGTGAAGTACCTCAGGGTTCAGTCCTGGGACCGCTCTTGTTTGGCATCTACTTCTCTGAAGTACAGGCCAACACTAAGGGACTCTGGCTAACAAAGTTTGCAGATGACTGCAAACTGGGAGCCATTATTGAATCCCCAAATGATGTGGCTATTCCACAAAAGGGCCTTACAGAAACAGATGCTTGGTGCCAGAGCCATGGGCTCAAGCTGAATGCCAAGAAATGTATAGTTATCCCCTTTGGGAAAAAACACGTACCTGTGAATTACCACATAGGTGGCAGTACATTAAACACTGAAAGTGTGATAAGATACTTAGGGACACAGGTGGCCAGTGGTCTCAGCTTCGCTAACCACATTGCCACAGCAGTCAGGAAATCCTTTTATGTGGCACACCTCATCACTAAGGGCTTTTAATCCAGAAAAAAGGAGGTCATTGTACCACTGTACTCTTCCCTCATTAGACCCATTATAGAATACAATGCCTCGTTTGGTATGTACCTCTCAAGCCATCTGCAACAACTGGAAAGGCCGCAGAAATACCTCACTAAAAGAATCACAGGCCTAAAGCAGATGCCCTATGCTGACTGTCTAAAAAAAACTCCACCTATACTCTGTTGTATATCGTCTACTCAGAGGTGAACTCTGCTGAACATACAAGGCCATGTCAAACCCAGAGCTGTTGGACATGCTACACTTAAAGAAATCCCCAGCCCTCAGAGACACACACTCCAGGGATCTAAACCTTGTCATCACAGTGAACAAAATATGCTGGAGGGATAGGTTCCTGACCCAGAGGCTCCCCAGACTCTGGAATAGACTGCCCATACATGTCAAGCAGAGTGCCTCTTTGGCCCTCTTCAAAAGGAACCTTGATGATTGGATGGCAGATGGGAAATTCACCTTGGGGATCACATCAGTCACCCTGCTAGACAGGGGTACAGGGAAGTAAATACTGTGGGAAGAAATAGCCATGGAATTGTTATGGCTAGGCTTGTACAGGCCCTAGGGCCAATAGCCTAGTACCAACCTATGAACCTGCTTTTCCATGGCAAATGTAAAGTCACAGTTTTCAGTGATTTCTACTGAGTTAAGCAGTCAGGGGAGTAACTGTTTATCATGATGGGACTAGAGTTTTGGATTTAGACTACATTTTTGAAAAGGACTAATATAGCATCATTGGGAGCTTAGAAAGAAACTGATTTATACAAAGTAAGCCCTGTAGCTGAAGCTGCTAACACAATTTTGCTGTAATAAAAGATTCTAAGGAAGTCTTTGATCTGCAAGACTGTTTTTCTTACTTATGACACTTGGTGTATTGACCAGTCATTTGCGATGTTGAATTATTTTCTGAGCTTTTTCTTCTTTCTGTTTGGATTGTTGAGATTATTTTCAATGTTTATCTTATATAAGTTTAATTGTAGAGTAAACCAAAATCTGTTTTTTCCGTAATAGTTTTGTTACAGAAGTATGTTTATTTGGCTTTCTTAGTGCAGGGTTTTGCAACCATTCAAGTCACGTCTCTGCCCAACGTGTCAGTGTTGTATTAGTAGTAAGGTTTGAGCCTGGAGGTATTGACCTCATCTGTTGGTGGACATGTTTTATTTGCATTATGTTAACTTTTGAAATATGGATCCCTATTTTCCACTGCCTTTGGGGAAGTATGTGGGTTAAATATTAATGCATTTCACACTCAGATGTCTTTCAACAACCTGTACACCCTTTAATATTACTTCAACAAACAACACCACCAAAGAAACTGTAACAAATAGCAAACTACTATGAGTCAAATAACTCTCCAGTTCTCCCACCATATCCTGTAAATGCAACTAAATCCTATGTATATTTATAACTTTATACTGCTTTTCATCACTCTTTTGTAAATTAAATTAGTATATTGCTGTATATGTAAATGCAACCTGTTTACTATTGTATAACACTCCTACAGATATCAAATTATATTAGCCTCTGTCTTGATTGTATTACTCATTAGACAATTCTAAAACCCCATTTCTAAGAAACTGATTTTTTTCCTCTGTAAATTCTTTATATTTTTTTGGAATTTTTGTAACTCTAACAGAGCTTTTCTCCCCAGACCTCCACTGAAAATGGACCTGAGTATCCAGTTGGACCATCCCAGTAAACAACAGGCAATAAACAAACAAATAAATAAATAAATATGCATGAAAAATGAAAGAGCTGCATGCCACTATTAAGAAGACCATACTGATGGAAAAAATATATTAGAGCTAAAGTGATATTTTTGCAGCAGATCAAAGTGGAGAAGGTAGTTGACCAAAATCTGCTGTGAGGTTTTAGGGGACAGGGTACTTCTGAGGGCCCTGCATTGACTAAATGGGGATTTACTACATTGTTTTATGAAACTTTAGGGATGGTGAAGTTAGATGAGAGAGTAGATGATGTGCTAAGTGAATACACACTGCAACTGCTGTAATACTAGTTAGCTGACCCCTATGGTCCAAACCAAAACAACTCCCATGATTCTCAAAATGTTTAGATGACTATGATAAGCAGAAAGGCAGGAGAGTTTGTCATTGTTCAGTCTATGGCTTTAAATACATTACTCATGGGGAACTCTAGACTACCGTGTTATCAAGAAAAATAGATATTATGAAAAGCGATTTTTTTCTGTTAGATCCTTGACATGTCATTAATGTGCAGAGAACAGACTGTACTTCTATAGAAACAGATACAGGTATTACTAGCAAAATAGACTAGCTTATGGTCAGTAGCCCTTTTCTCAGCTATATAGAATATGTGAAGATTGTATATAGAGCATATCTAAATCATAATATATTAAGAATGCAAATACAGGCATTGTTAAAGACAGCCACAGGGTTTAAGAAGTTTTAATGGGCCAATGATAGTTCTTTGTCTGCAAAAGTGGGACATTTTTATGTATGAGGTTTTGAATATTATTACATCCTGTAGCAGGACTTGAATATCAATGTTTAATGACAAATTAGATTCCTTAGTATAATACATTTCTTGGTTAAAGAACAGTTTTAAAACCAGTGTTGGGGAGGATTATAGAGTATGGTCACAAGTTGCATTTAAAGATTCCCAAGTTAATAGTTTTTAAGCTCAAACAGCATATGCAGGATCAAGATTATATATTTGCTCCAAGCTGAGGATGGGAATCTTTGGGAACATAGGAATATAGGAACAAGACTAGGTAAGCAATCCCAAAAATCACAAAATGCCTAGATATATTCAACTTTAAATAAGTGCATTTAAAAGTCCCCCTTCTTCTCATTTACAAGCACTAAATAGTGCTCACATCAAAAATAAACACACCCATACATAACAACTCATGTATATATATCGGAATTTACCCAACCAGTTGTCAAGGCCATAGAAAGTTTCACTGCTCTTGCATAGTGCCTCATTTCATCACTCTATGAGTTATGAGACCAGCATGCTTCCACTGTACCACTCTGCTGTGTTTATTACTTCCTGGATGAAATAAATTATATTATCCAAAGGTTTTATTAGTCCCTTTACTCATATGGAAAAGTATCATTAGATAATGTTCAGGAAATGGTTATGGCAAGGGTGATTTACCTGAAGGTAACAGGTGAGGAGATATAGTTGTAAAACAAACATAATGAGTTGGAGGAGACTCCATGTTAATGTAAAAATCGTTATTCTATTAACTTTCTAAGTTTGTAAGAGCAGTATTTAAAAACTGTCCCATTTTTGGACCTTTGTCCCACTTTTATTTATGGCTTTGTCCAGATTTCTTGCTCTGTGAGGTTGAGAGGTATGCTGCAGAGGATCCCTTCCACATTCTTCCTGGCTGGTAATTATTGAATTATTTTTGAAGGAGAGGAAAAGTAGTTATACGCCTATTTTTCCTCATACCTGCTGAATGTCATTTTTTGATGGGATATTACATATATATCTAAATAAGGTTCTCCTGAGGATTGTTGCCTGCCCAATAAGGCTTTATTAAGAGCCAGGCACAAAGTCATTGCCCTTTCACAGACTTTAAGAAAAGTCTTTGAATCCGTCTTCTGTGATTTTATATGGGCATTTCTAAAAATGTCAGAATTCAAGGAAACTTTGTCACCCGATGCAAATCGTTATACTTCCATATCTTTTTTTCCTCTAAATTGTTTTTATTATTCAAATACATTTGAATGAGTTGCATAGTATTTATGCATGACATCTTAAATAACTATGTACACTATTTACATTAGCCTGACACTATAACAGATCTTAATATATACAGGGACTTTATAAGTATGTCCAATCCATTATCAAAGTGTCTGATCAATTATTGTATAATGTCAATCAATGATAAGACATTTCCCCAAGGGTTATTGATAAATGGCTTTGGATAAATTCTTACTTCTTTAATTTTAATTTCCAATAATGCTGTGGCCTTCAGTAGGCTGTAGAAGTCTTCCAAAGTTGGTGTGGTGTTTGTATTCTATCTTCTTGTTATACACTTCCTTGAAATTGCAAGCATGGTCCATACTAGATATATGCTTGACCTATTCAAATGAGGACCTTCATTCACATTTAATAATACAAGAGCTTTAGTTAAATAAAATGATTAATTAAATAAAGCTTGTAAAAAGTTATTAATACCATTCTAAAATGGTTTAATTTTAACAAAAAGACAATGTGGTTCCAATCTGCATTGTGTGCTTGCTCACATCTCCAACATATTCCTTTTATGGAAGAACTAATTTTGCTGATTCCGTTTGGGGTTAAGAATGCTATGTGCAAGCATTTCCAATTAAAAACTTTCCAGTATTGTGTAAAGGATGTATATTTTATTGATTATAAGATATTTGTTTTAATATCTTCAGTTAACTGTATTGAGTGTCCTTTTGTTATATATTTCCAATATGAGGTTTTGGGTGTTGTTTTATAGTTTATCAATAATTTGTAAAATTTTGAAATACTTTTTCCCATGTCTAAATTTTTAAATTCTTAAATGATTTCATATATGTATTTCATAAATGTAGGTATTTCTTAAAATGAAAAATTGTTAATTATTCTACTTAAATCTTGCGAATATGACAGAATAGTCTGTAAATTTAGCCAGTCCTGTTCTGGAATTTTGTTTGTTGTTTTTATTACTTGCATATCTAAAACTTTTAGTTTTTGATACATTGGAGCCAGCAAAGAAATCCTTTCTGTTCCCAGGAATTAATAATTTCTCTATATATTTTATGTGGAAAGTTCCTTGGGACTATAAATGGTGTTAAAAGATCAAACCAGATTTTTAACTCTATATTTGCATTAATAATTTTCCTAAATGAGCCAATGTAATAATTAATCATACAGGTTTTAGTGGGGTTAGTTATGTTATATTGCATACTAATTCATATTTGCCATGGCAACTATTTTTTATCTGTTATTTGATTTGTTTTTTATAAATCAGATTCATTTATTGATATTACATTTAGTAATTCTTTCCAATTTTCAGAGTAATTTGGACTTATCCAATCTGAGATTGTTTTAGATATTGATGTTTTTATATATGTTCCTATATCAGGAAAGTTTAATTCCCCATGTTTCCATGGTCTGATATGATGTATTAAAGCTATTCTTTTTCTTTTGGGAAACCATAAAAATTTTATAAGGCATGAATTTATTTCTTTAAATATATTCCTTTCTGGTAACAGTTGTATTGCCAAGGCTATATATTGGATCTTGGGCAGTAAAATCATTTTTATTAACTGTAGTCTATCTTCAAATGTTAATATTATTTTGTTCCATTTTTCCACAGAGGTTTTAATTGTATTGATGACATTATTGTAGTTTTTTGAGACTAATTCATTATTATCCTTGCATAACTCCATTCCTAGATATTTTAAGGTAGATTCTAGTTTCCCTATGATGTGATGATCCCCTTTAGTCTGCAGTTCTTTTTTTTTTTTTTCATTTAAAAATAAAAATTTTGATGTTGATTTACTGAAAAGGAGTCCTGAAGTCATGTGAAATTTGTCAATTAATATATCTAATTCTTCTAATGTCTCTTTTGTTATAGATAATGTTAGTAATCATCAGCAAATAACATTATTTTAGAATCGTATTGATAATAAACATCTATTCCTTTGATTTTTATATTTTTACAAATTGAATCTGCCAAAATTTCAATAGCCAGAGCAAATAGAATCAGTGACATGGGCCATCCTTGTTTAGTGCTTTTTGTTATATGTATAGATTCAGAGGTAAAAATACCTGATTTGACATACGCTAAATTATTTATATATATATATATATATATATATATATATATATATATATATATATATATATATATATATATATATATATATATATTCTTTAGGAGATGATCAAAGGATGCAGGAAATTCAAATAGCATTAGGATTTTGAATAAATAGTCCCAATTTAGGGAATCAAAGGCTTTCTCTATATCTAAGCCAATTATTAGTGTTTCTTTATTTTTTTTATTAACATAATCTATACGAGAAATGATCATTTTAATATTGTCATGTGTGTGTCTATGATATATAAATCCAGTTTGATCATTATTTATTGTTTTTGATAGTGGTATTTTCATTCTGTTAGTTAATATTGTCATAAATATTTTATAGTCATTATTTAATAATGATATAGGGCTATATGAGGTACAGAGGTTTGGGGATTTGTTTTCCTTTAGGATTGGTGTGATTAATGAATATCTCCAAGAAGGTGGTATTAAAGCTTGTGACTGAATTTCTATTAAGGTTTTATGGAAGAGGGATAGTATTTTTGCAGGAAAAAGTTTATATATTACCATAATTATGTCATCTATACCTGGATCTTTATTATGTTTATCCTCTTTTATTGTATCTGTAATTTTGTAGGATATGGGTGCTTGCAGATCTAGTTTTAATTTTTCTGGTATATTTTATATTAGAACATTTTTCTTCTAGATTTAATTGATCAATATGCATATTTTCTTTTTGGAAATGTTCCATATAGTGATTTCTATAGGCATCAAGAATGTCACCTATATCCGAGACATTTTTCCCTTTCTTTTCATGGAACATACTTTTAATGTTATTAGCTTTTGATTGTATTTTGATTCTTGTGAATAAATTATGTAGATATTTGGGAGAAGTGGCCAAGGTATTCATTTTTAGTTTTTCTAAAGTTAAGCTAGTTTTATGTGTTAGAATACCACTGTATATAGTTTAATACTTCTACTTTCTTATTCATTCCAAATGATTTTGATTTTTTCAGCTTTTACTGACAAATGCTTGGATGGTAGATCTAATAATTCAGAATCCCATACTCTGATTTTTTTTATGCCAGGTTAGGGTATTACCATATATGTAAGCTTTTGATGAGTCCCATATCATTATTTTCTTTATCTCTGTGGTGTAATTAATACCTAAGAAGAACTGTAATTCAGATAATAATCAGGGATTGAAGTCTTTAATTTTAGTTATATATGCTGGAATTCTGGAGTTAAAGATTAATGGTTTGTATTGTGAAGTTTTAGTATCAATGCATTATGGTCTGAAAGGGGGCAGAGAGTGATTGAGAAATTAATGATTTTAGAGTGTAAGTCATGGGCAGCAAATATTTTATCTATTCTAGTTTGGGTACCAAATCTGTGATCTTGATGGGAAAACAAAAAAGATTTATCTTCTTTAAATTTGAAAGTATCTACAGGATAAAATGATTCTACCCACTTGTTTAAAGCTTTTGATACAGCAGATGTATGCAGTGTCTTTTGTTTGTAGTTTCAAAAATATCAAATATGCAGTTACAATCTCCTCCTAATATTAAGTTGCCTTTACAATTACTGGAAATGAAATCCAAGTGTTTTTTAACATTTTCTATTCCAATACCTGGGAACCAGTATAGATCGGCTAGGGTCCATATTCTATTATTATATTTAACTATTACTAATGCCATAAGGCCTTCTTTATCTTCATACTTATAAATGATTTCTGGTTTAATCACATTTGTTTCCATAAAATTGTTACCCCTTTTGTCTTATAAGTGAATTGCACCAATATCATATATTCCTTAGGATTCCATTTCTAATTGTCGTTTGTTTTGAAATGAGTTTCTTGAAGGAAGACAATTTGTGCTTTGTTCACTTTTAAATATTTCAGTAGATTTGATCTCTTGCTAGGATTGTTTAAGCCATTGGTATTTAAAGATAATAAAGTTAAATCCAACTTAGGTTATTTAGACTATGTATTTTTTGTTTTATTCTGACTATTAAACATTTTCCTGTGATAACTATAAAGTATATGTTTGAGCTTTTAGAGGAAAGTATCAGTTTTATACTTTGATTGTTTGCCAATAAAGTAATGTTTTGGTCAGGCATACTAATTTTTTTTTGTGAAATAACAAATTTAAATTAATAAATGTTAACAAAACTAAGATCTGCAATAGCCATGGAATGAAAATCATTCCTAATCTGATGGATAAACCATCAGATTATTACTCATAGCTTGACAATCCAGAACATCTGAGCTCCATAAATTGAATTATCATATGGAGAATGTTTGTAATAGAAATAAGCAATATTTATATTATTTTGAACAGATATTGTACTATTGTAGATTAGACAGAATTCTAATACAATATACATTTCTACTTATTTTATAAGCAATAAATATTTACATGAAATATGACAAGCAATTCAATCATAGTAAAATAGGATGTATCATATTTAAAACCTCAGTAAAAGATTATAGCACACAGTTATTTATCATATTCACCCATATTAATGAAGTATTTCAAAACGTATTACTTAATATAAATAGATGGCAATAATATTTATACCTAATGTTTATAATACAATGTATTTTACTGAATATATCAGAAGTTATATTTCATTGTTTGCCAGCATTTAAGTAATCACTTTGTTTGTTGCTGACTTACTTAAAGCATCAAGTTTGTTTTATGTGAACATTGATGAAAGTTAGTGAATTTTAATTATCAGTGCATCCCTCTTTCCCTCATTTCCTACACATAACGATTTTCATATCTGCCATTTCTTAGTATAAAATTAGTGAAATTATAGGTTAAAAACAACAGATTCAATTATTGTGATTAATGATTATAGATTGTAGTAGTGTCTTTCGGCTTTTCCCGGTTAGGGGTTGCCACAGTGAAACTCAGGTCCGCTAATGATTGGCAGTTGATTTTTACATGCTGAGTTGCCAGCCCTAATGCACAACCTTCAACGAAGGTACACCCATTCACGCATGTCTCCACACAGAAGACGCTCTAGCTGAGAGTCGAACTAGTCAGCATCTTACTGTGAGGTGACAACGCTACTGCAGCACCCCCACCGCTTTTAACAATTATAAATTCCCTTTCCATATTCATAAATTGCCATTTTATGGCATATACTGAAAGTTTTTAGATTTAAATGTCAACATTCTATTTTGTATAATCAGCAAAGGTTAAACTGAGTGATTATTGTCAATTTAATACTATTTATTCAGAATGTGATTTTTACATTCTGTGACATTCCTAGTTCAGGCTTCTATTGTTTCCCTTGAACAACATTGTCAGTTTGATGTCATGTATAAAACATTAGTTACTTTGGTAACAGCTTAAGTATTATGTATGGTCAGGATTGGTTACAAAGCCACAATTCAAGTTAAAGAAATTATATGACCTGTTATGCATATTTACTTATATGAGAAAATCAACACGCTTCCCCTTAATGTTCAATATAGTGTATGCCATTTATGACAAGTTAAAACAGTAGTGTTATTATACACAAGCCCGTGTTATTAAACTGAGTGTCTATTGCCAATTTAATACTATTTGTTCAGAATATGATTGTTATATTCTGTGTCATTTTAAGTTCAGGCTTCTATTGTTTCTCTTGAACATCTTTGTCAGTTTGATGTCATGTATAAAACATTAGTTACCTTAGTAACCACTTAAGTATTATATATGGTCAAGATGGGTTACAAAAACTACAATTCAAGTTAAAGCAATTACATGACTTGTTATGCCTATTTACTTCTATAAGAAAAGCATCATGCTTCCCCTTGATGTTCAATGTAGTGTATGACATTTATGACAAGTTAAGACAGTAGTGTTATTATATATACGCCCATGTTATTAAATCCTGTCTTTAACATCTAAATTCAGCAGACTGCTTCATCTTATATGACAATTATATATTTTATGTCTAAATTTACTAAAATCATACATTACATAACTATTGTGTTTTTTTTAGCTGTTGCTTAGTTATTTGAGATCCCACAAGCTGTAATGCTTATTGTTGTTATTAGCTCCTTCCAAGCATGTTTATACAGTCCATAGACTTTAAATTATGAGACCCTTCTAGTTTCTTATTTGTTATAAGTATATTACCATCCTTATATACACACATATCAGTACTTCAAGCACGGGCAACAATGCCCATGCAGTTTTTCCAGAATACCATTCACTAGTTCATGTGGTGTGTTTCCAGGCTGTTCTTAAAATATCCAAGCCAATATTTGTCTTGTTCCATTTTACCAGCTTGTTCCATGCAGTGGCCACTCTGCCAGTGAACCACTCAACACACCTTCCATTCCCACAGATATTTCCACGAAGGAAATCTGATGACTCTCTAGCACTTCCCAACAACCCCAAACATCCCTAGAGTCAGCTATCTCCATATGCCCAACACATCTGAGCAAGCTCACCTCCCAGACCACTACAAAGGGTACTGCACAAGACCAAGTACTCTTAGTCTTTCACAATAACTCAGACTTCCACTCTTATGTAAGTCCTTAATGTGTTTGGACCAAAATACATTTTAAACATAAAATAGCACTTATTATTATTATTATTTTATCAAGAATCAGCTTAATGAGCTAAACGAAGTGTTGGGAGACCCTCAATATGTGTACATGTGGTTTAAAACAGCCCTTTATTATATTAAAAAAAAAAAAAAACTTCATTGCAGAGAATCATCTCTGAGGCTCCTCAGAACCATTAAGCATTTTTATCACTCTGTCTTCATTACCATAGCAACCTAGGAGCATCTGTTTCTCTTAGTGTGTCTGTGTACTGCAAACCAGAAGCTCGCAATGCGCCTGAAGCAAAGCTTCACTTCACTGCAACTTCAAGCCTAAATTTCTTCCCTTTCAGCGAGGCAGCAGCCAGGAAAAGAATGGCGAGCAAACAGATTAAAAAAAAACCTCCCAACAAGCCACCACAACAAGAGATAACACATCCTTCCCACCTCTCACTCAGCAACTGTATAAAAAACTATTCTCTTCCAAAATATCCCAAATCACAGTTTTATCCACCCCCCCTAAAACACCAAGTGTCTCTTCCTAATACACAAGCATCAGTAAACCTTGATTACAAGCTGCAACCTACAGCTTCCCGGAAACCAAAATGGCAACATACAACAGCTAGCATACACAGCTGCATCCACAAATACCATGTCAGGCTTAATTAAACAGCACTTGAAGCTATGATACCTGCCATAATTGATATTAACTATGTTTAGACAGAATAATAATGACATTTGTACTAGCTGCCAGACACAGCTACATCCATGCACACCATATCAGGATTGATCAAACAGCACTCATAGCTGTGATATCTGCCATAATTGATATTAACTATAGACAGAATAATGATGACATTTGTACTAAGAGCTTGCTACTATTATTTAACCCAGATATACATAACATTTCTAAATCATACTTTAACTAAAGAAAGCGTTAGTCTGCATGACAGCAATTTTTTTTCAAAACACTCTACTATTACTGCTATTATATATGATGTTAATTTGTTACATTTAAGTCTGAACTCTGATGAATGGTACCTTTTTGAATTAGTTAATTAATTACTTAAATTATTATAAGTAAAATCAATGAAAAATGAACAAGATAAGTATTCACTGAGTTCAAGTAGGGGAATAGAAACTTCTATGTTTGTATTATATGTTGCTTTGCTTGGCTTATATATAATGTAAATAGTAACCTATCTTGACCTACCTTTGTTTGTGAAGAATTATTGGACTCTTTGAACATTCTGAATAAATCATTACTGCTTCTCAGTTATTTAAGAAACACTCCTCTTTTAAATAAAAACAGATGACAAGTGATGTACCATATCAGTTGATATTTTGAGACAGTTAGTTGTAAGTGTTATTTTGTGGGACAGCTATCTTGGAATCAGTTTTCTTGTTTCATCTTTTTAGCATCAGTCCAAGGATTTGTTTCTTTTATTCTTTTAAAAGTAGGGGCCATCCATTCCATTTCTTCTGGGATAGACACTCCCCCAGATTTTCAAAAGCTTGCATGGAGTGCATTAGTGTAAGAGGAAATTTTGCCAATATGGCGGCTGAACGTTCCACGTACATGCTTGTTTGATGTGTGCAAGCCCTCTAACACTAGTGCTGCACGTTCTCAGCCCCATATGCAAATTACCCCATTTACAGGTGAAAGCCATGCAAATGACGTAAGTTTGCCATCCAGAAAGCAGGAATCAGGGTGTGCAGGACCAGTGTAATATGCAGAAATGTACTCGGTTAGTTACCAAGTACAGTACTGCAAAATACAAAATGGAGATATGACAGCTCTAAATAAAGGCTGCATATCATTGAGGAAAGCATGCCAGTGGCCAAGTAGAAGGCCATTGGCATTGCAAACAATACAAAAAATTAAAAAATCAACCTTTATTGTATTTTAAGCCGATCTCGGCTGTTTAAGCACAGGGCAGCAGCGCGCAAATGGGATCGGGGGAAAATAATAAAATAAACCTAAAATAAGCATTCCAACTAAAATCACTATTCTGCTATGCAGGTCAATGACAGGCAGAAGACAACCTGGCCAGTGAATAGTGGCTGCTAAGGGGGGAAGCTCAGTGTGAGACATGTAACTGCATTATCAGGCAATCCTATGCAAATGAGGAGAAGGCTAGTGAATCCCAGTTTTCCGCAGCATGTGAGGCAGGTTCCAACAGTGTAAGAGTACGAATGGCTGAGTGCAAGACTAGGAGGTAGGTGACATCATGAGTGGGTGTGTCAGGCATACTGGAAGCAGATTGGAGCCCTGTAGCTTGGGTTTGCACCTAGCATAGCACAGCTAAGCTAGGGGGTGAGTTAAACCTACCTAGCACACTTTACAAAGTGTAAGTGGGTGTGCGCACAGTGCACCGGGTTTTACAGCACTCTGTTTGTGCAGTGCACACATGGGCTTAAACAGGAAGGCGATGGGAAGGGAAAAAAGCAGTAGGAATGTATACAAGGAGAACTAGCTTAGCTGGCAGGTGAAATGTATCAGAATCAGCCAATTACACAGGCAGCAGACCAGACCAGCCCAGAACACTACTATAAACTAAGCAAACACCTTCCCCTCTGGATTTTTCCCACACTCTACACCACCGGTGTATACAAGCGAGGAAGTTTTAACAAACAAACCTACAAAATGAGAAGGACTGCAGCAGGTAACACAGAACAAAATGTGCAAGAGGCTGAGGATGGTGAGGATGTGAATGCTGCTAAACAACCCACAGTGCAGAGACAGAGAAGAGAGTACAGACCCAGGGTAACCTTCCAGGGTCTACATGAGCTGGAGATAGTGGAGTGCTATAGGGTGGACAGAGACCTCCTACAGCAAATTGTTGAGCTGTGCCGGCCACACCTGACACACCAAACTGACCGAGGGAAACCCATCCCAGTGCACACCAAGGTATGTGCAGGCCTAGGTATACTAGCAACAGGTACCTCCCAAGGTACAACTGGGGATATCATAGGGATTTCACAGGCATCAGCATGCAGAGTATTCCACCAGTTCCTGGATGCCATGTCAGCACATGCCAGTGAGCATGTATATTTCCTCAACACCTGTGAGGTGTTGACCAGCAATATGTGTCTCTTCCTCCAAATAGCAGAATACCCTGGGGTAGTGGGTGCTATAGACTGCATGCACATATGCATCAAAGCACCACCCAGTGAGCAGGGTAGCACCTACATCAACTGCAGGTGCATCCCCTCCATCAACTGCCAGGTTGTTTGTGATGCCCAGGGCATTATAATGAATGCGTGTGCTGGCTGCCCTGGAAGCTATGACGATTCCCACATATGGCATCTGATGCAGAGATTTGCCAATGTGGACATCCCCTACGGTCAATTAGTGGGGGATGCTGAGTACCCACTGGAGCCGTGGCTGATGACACCCATCAGAAATGCGCACACACCTGAACAACAACGCTGTGATGAGACACATGCACAGGCCAGACATATAATAGAGTGTATGTTTGGGATGCTCAGGTCACGGTTCTGGTGTCTGGACACATCCGATGAAGCCTTGCAGTGTTCCCCAGCTACATGTACCCAAATTAGAACCACAAATTAAAAAACGCACAAACCTTTAAACCACAAGCGAGAAAAAAAACAATAAGAGCCGGTAACTACAAAAAATACTTGTTTAATGAGCACTTTCGGTGGAGAAAATGCTTCATCTTCATCAGATACAAAAACATCAATTAACTGTGTTTATATACATTTATCAAGTGACTAAATAAATTGATTAATTGCTTAATTACAAATGGTTAAACCACTTTCAAAAGAAGGGGAAAAAACATAAATATAATGTCAAATAATATTATCATATTATGCACAACCGCAATATGATGTAGTCAAAAAATACTGAAGGTCAGTTAAAAAACAACACATTAAAAGCAGCAGCGTCAAAAAACTAACAGCATCAAAAAACTAAGATCTGAACCACGCTAGTCATAAGCCAGAATAACATGAATAACATGAACCAAATTTAGGTCTTCCAATGGTATTTAATTCGTAAATAACTCTGATACTTGTATGTACTGTAGATTTTAACAACTAATTCTTCTTACAAATTTTAATAACCATAACTTCATCATGATAAGTTCATAATAGACGTCTATATATTACTCCTTAAGGAGTGTGACTATAAAGTAATCAGACAAAAATGAACTATAAAATATTTCATTGTTTATAAAAGTGCTAATATTGAATAAATAATATGTGTGTGTGTGTGTGTATATATATATATATATATATATATATATATATATATATATATATATATGTGTGTGTTTAAAAAAATATAAATATATAAAATATATATATATATATATATATATATATATATATATATATATAAATATATAGATATATAAATATATAAATATATAAGTATATATATATATATAAAGGTAACCAACATAAAGTTTATTTCATCTCCTCAGAGCTAACCATTTAAGAATGCATTTAATAGACAAATGTTCATTGAGGCCTGGATGTGTGTATGCTGTTGTTCTTATCTGCCACATTCATTCATCTATCTCCAATGAAAGTTGCCAAGGGCCCCCTCTTGCATCATTTTGCCTTTGGTGTAGAATGACAAATTTACAATTATGGTCTGGGCATTCGGAGATATGTTTTGCCAAAGCATTATTCATGTCATTTTTACTAATGGCATAGCAGTGCTCATAAATACGTTGTTTGATTTTTCTTTCTGTTTTGCCTATATAGAAGGTTTTGCACTGATCACATAATGCAGCATAAGCAACACCCTTAGTCTCACAATGATATCTCATGTTGATGTTGTAAAGCCTATCATTTATAACGACTTCTTTTGCTACTAAAATTAATTTACATTGTGGACAAGCTCCACATTTGAACATGCCATAAGATCTATTAGCTTGTGGTTTCTTCTTCCTTTCCAGTAATGCTTTGAGGTTAAAATTCCTTCTATATGTAATTTTCGGTTGCAACCCTAGCTTTTTGTAAAGGGTTGGATCTTCAATGATAATTTTCCAATTCTTATTCAATATTTTCCTAATTATTTTATAATCAATAGAAAAAGTACAAAGGAAGCTAATCTTGTATATGTTATTCCGAGTGGATAATGGAACATCACCTTGTTCAACAAATGGTGTGGTAGTATTATCTGCTTGCCCACATAACAATGGTTTAAAGTGTCCAGAATGACATTTAAGTAAAACCTCGGTCTTAACATTAACCACTAGATTAGTAGGATAACCTCTGTTAATAAACATGTTTTCTAAGTTCTCACATTCTTTTTCAAAATCAGAAAACTCAGTAGTCATTCTAGCCACCCTTACCATCTGTCCTTTAATGACCGCTTTCTTTTGATGGAAAGGGTGGCAACTACTGAAGTGTAAGGAAGCATTAGAATACGTGGGTTTCCTATAAATCTTACTTTTGTACTTAGAATTTGGTCTATCCTTCATAAGAAAAATGTCAAGGAAATTAATACAGTTTTCATCTAGGTTATAAGTGAATTCCAAAAATTCACTTAACTTGGTGATACTTGCTATAAAGGAAGGTAATAGAGATTTTGGCCCTTTCCAAATAATGAACATGTCATGCTGGTAACTTGTGTACCAGGTGACATGCTCTTGAAAGAGTGGGTGGGTGAAGAGTAACGTATTTTCCCAGTGGGCCATGATGGCATTTGCAAAGCTACCACCACATGGGGAGCCCATGGACACACCGGATTTTTGTAAATATAAGTCACCCTCAAAGGCCATGAAATTGTTAGATAAAACTACCTTCAACAATGTTTAAATTAAGTAAATAGTTTTGTCTGGGACACTTCTAAAAACCAAAAAGTCCCTAATCCATTCAAGCCCTAAATTTTGGGGTATGACGGTATAGAGGTCCTTCACATCTATTGTCAAGAAGCATGCTTCAGCCTGATATTCTAAGCCGTTGATTTATGTAGGAAACCCCATGAGTCCTTACAAATTTGTGGTTCAGATTCAATAAGGGGTTTTAATAAATTGTCAACATGTTTAGCACATGCGTACGTCACCGACCCTCGCCCGTCAACTATTGGTCTAAAAGGTGGATTATTCATTGACTTATGTAGTTTAGGAGTGCAAATAAATGTACCCAAATTGTTATGGTATGTGCTATGCTACACAATATGATCCTGCAAAAACAGCTGCATCAATTACAGCATGGGGCAAAACCATACACCCCCCCACCAATGCCAAAGCCTGCACAGGCACAGAGCGACCCAGAGGAGGAACAGCCTGAGCCTGCCCAGTAGGCAGAAGTAGGCGTGCCCAGTATGCACTGGCCTTAGCAAAGAGGCAACACATAGCACATGCACTGACACAGTAGGGACCCAGGGAATGACACCTCTCTCTGACTCATATATACAGTAAAAGGGATGCCAAATATGACACTACCTGTGCTCAACCATGTATAGGGAGTGTACTATGTTCACCTGACATAGGTAGCCCTCCAGCACCATCCGCAAGTCTGGCACATCCTCAAGTAAGCCAATCAACCTACCAATTGCCAAACGGAGTAGACTGTGTTGTTACCTGTAGCTATGGTATGGATGTGAGCATGCAAGGGAATCAGGTGGCTGAATGTTATGGCAGCAGACAGTAGACACCCATAGTGGCACCATGATATCTGCAACAAATACTGGAGACACCATGGTAGCCAGTACTACACAGGGAGACAAAACCCACTGCAGGAAATGTGCTGTGCAACATGTGTGTCCATATGACCAACACATGCCAGTCAGGATGGTTCACATACACAACAACCTCAGCCAGCAGGACAGGTGTAGACAAACCCAAACAGAGCCTGTGGCCTGGTCTCAGAATGATGGCTATGCTTACCCCCCTAGGCCTACATAGACAGATCACAGCATGGCAGGCAGTGGGACGTTAGTTCTGAAGGGTAGGAAGACAGACAATAATATGTAGGGAAACCAAAGCCACGATCTGTAGTACACTGATATGCCTCTAGTCAGCATGATAGTTAGCAATACAGAATGAAATGGAGTACCGGACATACCAGTACGGTCACAGCAAATGTGTACATGTTTCACGTGTGCCCCCTAAATCCTACAGAGTAATGTAATAACAGTCAGGTGGGCCCCCCAACCCTGTGTAGAAATGTAGAAATAGTCAGGTGCCCCACCATCCTACATAGTTATATAATAACAGTCAGGTGTGCCCCCTACTCCTATGTAGAAATGTAGAAATAGTCAGGTGTGCCCCCCCCATCCTACATGATAATGTAATAATTGTCAGGTGTGCCCCCAATCCTATGTAGAAATGTCGAAATAGTCAGGTGTGCCCCTCATCCTACATAGTAATGTAAAAACAGTTAGTTGTGCCCCCCACTCATGTGTAAAAATGTAGAACAGTCAGGCATGCCCCCCTGCTATGCAGAAATGTAGTAACAGTCAAAGTCAAATGATTGATGGATACCCTGCAGAGACAGCATGCTACCTGTTGGTGTAAAACACAAAGGTCAGCACTGCAGCACAAACTACCTGGACACGATCCACGATCCACAGATTCAGTACAGACAGCCATACTGGGCATGCTCACACACTAGATAAATGAAGACAATGTCAGTTTTGAGAAATGAAGGCAATGTCAGTCTACAACATACTGAAAGGTCATACTGGGCATGCTCACACACTGAAACACATGAAGGCCATGACTGCAGATACCAGTAGACCAGACATATCTGGGAGTTGCAGTTGTTAGTGCAGACAGTTATCAGTATGCACCACTCATGCCTTGCACACACAGTGGATAGAAATACAGACATATATGTCAGGACAACACACTATAATAAGTCAAAGGTAGATGTACACAGATGTGTGGAAGAGGATCACTGTGACAAGAGCCATCTAGGCCTACCCACCCAGCACACAGCCAAAGGGCCCTAAACACATGAGATGTAGATGTCACTCACTGCAGATACTAGCCACCAGTATCTGTCAGCACTACAGGCTATGTGATGCACATGCCAGCTGTGCAATATGACTGTACAAGGAAGTAGTCATCTAGTGGCTGTATACATGTACCTGTGACATATGACCCCATGTGTGCCCGCATGTGGCATGTCAACCTGTACACGAATAGGTTATGGCCCATGCACACACCACCCTCCCCATAGCCCTACTATGACAAGCCTGCTGAGGTAAACCAATGTGAAATACACCTTTGGGAGAGTTATAGCCTAGTAATCTCTGTGGCGCATCCCATAACTGTGTACTGCTGTAGTATGATAAACTAGTTAGGTAGATGTTCAAACCCCAGACTTGGCAAGTGTGAGTGTGTGTGTGCGTTTGTGTGCATGTCTGTTTGTCTCTGATGGTGTAGAGAGCAATGCTTATTAGGGTATTCACACTCCTTACAATTCATATACTCAACTTTGGCAAGGCTGCTGATGTCACCCACCTAGAAATACACCTCTGGGAAAGTTTTTGCCTAGTAATCTCTGTAGCACATCCTGTAACTGCGTAATGCTGTAGTGTGATAAAATAGTTAGGTAGGTGTTCTAACCCCGGACTTGGCAACTGTGTATGTGCGCATCTGTCTCTGACTGTGTAGAGAGCAATGCTTTTTAGGGTACTCACACTTCTTGCAATTCATGTACTCAACTTTGGCAAGGTTTCTGATGTCACCCACCTAGAACTACACCTCTGGGAAGGTTGTAGCCCAGTAATCTCTGTTGCACATCCGGTAACTGCGTACTGCTGGAGTGTGATTTAGAACTGTGTAGGGTTCCATCTCCACCCATGGCATTTCTGGATGTTTTGTGTGTGTTTCAATGTCTGTGTATGAAGCAATGCATCATAGGCTAGTCTCTCGCAGTACATTTCAAATGCCCTACTTTGGTAATCCTGCTGATGTCATTCATTGTGAAATGCACCTTTGGGGAAGGAGCACTTCAGTAATCCCCCTGGTGCATCCTATAACAGCTCCATGCTGTAATGTGATATAGACCTCTGTCAGGGGTTCTATATCCATATTTGTCGGTTGTGGAGGTCTTGTGTGTGTCTCACTGTCTGTGTAGGGAGCAATGCATTTTAGGCTAGTCACTCGCAGTATATTTCAAATGGCCTACTTTGGCAATCCTGCTAATGTCATTCAGTGTGAAATACACCTTTGGGGAAGGAGTACTCCAGTAATGTCCGTGCTATAACTGTGTAGAGCTGTAGTGTAATAAACTAATTAGGTAGGGGTTCTACTCCCAGACATGACAGGTGTGTGTGTGTTTGTAACTCGTTTCCTGGGTGGAGGTGGATGTGCGTGTGTGACACCTGGGCCCAATGTCTGGCGGGTTTTGCAAAATTCTTATATGGTGGCCCTAGTACATATCACAATGTCCACTGTACAGGGATAACAGCTATGAAATAGATGAGAGGCTAGGGTGCATATCCATACCCATATATGTGACATCAAGGCCAGACAATGAAAGGTAGCAACCCCAGTATTACCCAGAGCACACTCTCACCCATGTCTCATACACACACATGCCTGGGCAACAGCCAATATGTGGGTAGTACACTGCATATTGGCCACTGATAGTAACTATGGAGTGATATCAGTGGACTACAGAGGGCATGTCACCCTCTCTATCTGTCCAATATGCATGTACATGCAGACAGTGCACCTCCCCCATGTTCCCCAATGGACACCTGCACCACCTGTGGTGCCTTCACATGTGAACCACAACAGACATACCATGTCTGACAACATGCCCTGTATGGACAGATGCCACCGACACCAGAGAATGCTGCTAGCATGCTATCAATGTAGGTGCATGGTAAACCTGCTATCCACTACCAGTTCCTGTCACAGGTGGGCAAGACTGGCACATCTGATGATAATCTGTGTTCACAACATGGGCCAGACACCCCAGGTACAGTTCCACGTGTCACTGTATATGCATGTGGGAGGTGTGCACATCCTATACACCATCCATGTCATGGACTAAGGAACACATACATGGCAAGCAATGCACAGCATTGGCCATACACAATAGTCACCCAGGTGACTGGATGGGGGATACCTGTGTGGGCAAATGCAGTAACTACAGCCCTGAGCCACAATTCAGACCATTGTCATGTGGACTGATGCCAAGGTAAACCCATTGCCTACCCTTCTATAGCCTGCTGGCACAGTTGACCACCTCACACCCATGCAGACATGCACCCCTGCATGTCAGTACTGGCACCCTGTGTGTTTGTGTGTGTGTGTTGTATGGTGCATATGTCAATATCCACACTCACTACAACTCCATGGGCATATTGAAGCATTCTGTCTGATGTCTGACACCTCCTCATAACCTTTGCCCATGCAATCTCTGTATGACGTGTGTGGTGCATGTGATACCTGCACAGTGATGTGTTGTGGCAATCCCACTACTGATGAGTTGAACTCCTGGCCCTGTCAAGTGTGTGAATATTTGTGCATCCCTGTGAGAGCGTGGCTGTGTTGATGCTGGCACCTGTTCATGCAGACAGGCACATGGATGTCACCTACCATATAGCTACCGTATCCCTGTTGCAGATGTCACTTACCATTGCATATGTTCTGAGTGCTCCACAACGCATAACTCATGTAGTCCATCCAATAACTGCATCGAACTGTGATAACACTACATAGTTGTCGAGGGTTTTATACCCTGTGCTGGTAGGTGTGCGATGCAAGCATGTTTCAATTTTCCTCTCCCACCCCTGCCTGACATGTATTTGCCTCTGTCTGCCTCTCCCACTCCCTCTCTGGTGGATGTGGAGACCCACACCTGCTTTGCCTAGGCTGCAGCATGTGCATTTTAAGTGATGCTTATGATCAGCTGATGGCCTCTGCACGAATTGCAGCCCTCCCCTAGCTGATTGCATGTGGAACAGCTGCGGTAACATTCCCATAGCCAATTGCATGGAAACACACTCCAATATCTAGGAACATCATGGATGATGGTATTGGCCCTTTTCATTCACTGTGAACAGGAACCAGATCTGTTGCTTGGCAAGCAGCATCTCAGATGGATTGGGGATTTACCTCTAACAACATACACTGTGGAAAGCCATGTCAGTTCCATGTTTATGAGGAATCCCTATCTGCAGAGTCATCTGCAGACTGGGCAGTGTTTTGCCTTTGGGATCATATGTTATCCACGGAGCATCTACTGTGAACTGCAGAAGGTAGTGTGAGGATTGCAGTTTCTAGATGGTAAAGGCCATGACAGTTACTGACTTCATATCCCTCATAGGACATATGTTGCAACAAACACCATTACAACAGTAAATGTATGAGGTTATCACAGCAACATGTCAATATTAGCCCTATGTATGTGCTCCCAGCCACACCTGTGTCAACCTTTGTAGATCTGTCATGCAGGAAGTAGTGAATATGTGCTGTACACCATAATTAGTGTCATCATATCTGATAACAAGCCAGTGATATATCAGACTGCTACATATGTTATGTACAGTAGGGGTTATATTTCATGACATAACCTGGACATTCTGTGGATGTTTGTACAGTACTGAGGTCTGTGTACTTATGATGAATGTCAACAGTGTGTGTATTGTTAATATGTAATTTAGCCTGGGTATAGACTGTGGTAGATGTCATTGTTCTAGTTCCCCTCCTATCTGATGTTACATGCTGCCCCACGGTATGGTACCATATTGGCGTACATGTTTGTAGGGCCATACACACACATTTCCCATACCACAGACAGCCATCAGACCAAACTGTGTAGCAGCCCAGTATATGTAGGGCCAGTCTGTGAGTGGTACATATGAGGATGGTGTAGAACAGATAGGCCATATACTGTAATATTATGTTAGCTTACCATATGTGGCTGTGGCTGTTTGTGGTTATGCACTTTCACACAGGTGTATCTTA
>NC_056738.1:242022259-242152259 GCF_019279795.1 Protopterus annectens
CGGCCAGCCTCATTTCCCGGGTCTGCAGACCAATGCCCCAGGTGTGACATTCTGTGCATGAAGCATGCCCACACGCCCTCACGGTGCGCACCGTTTTTCATTATTCTCTTTGGTATTATGCAACACTACTGTTCTCACAGTACGATTGGGCAGGCACTGTTCTTTGATGCACATAGACTGCTCATAATACTGTGGTTGAGCAATGTACACATGTTTGCTGGTATTAATCTACACACTTACATACATTTCCTATACTATGGGATGACTGTGCTGGATGATATGTTTGTGATCACAGCAACTGTATGTGTATCTGCCATGGCTTAGTGGAACTCACATAGACTATAGTGTGCAGGGTCAGGAGGCTGCAACCTGGAAGTGCAGATTATTTTGTTAATGGCCACGATGACAGCTGTTGGCTACAGAGTGACTAAAGCACTGTAGAGCAATTGTAGGTGGGTATGTGATGGTTTGCGCAAAGCTCAGCATTGCTGACTTCTGGTTGCGGTGTCTTGCATCTACATTGCTTACCTAGTGTAGTAATTGATTACCGCTGCCCAAACAGGCTTACACCCGCTTGCTCCCACATACCCCATGCTACTTCATGTATTTAGTTTACATTTGTGGACTAGAACAATCTGACTGGATGCTTGCCCATTTTCAGCGGTGGCCTGGGGAGTAGAGCTCCCCAGTGACCCCAGCTACTAATTCCAATTAATACTGAGGTGTTCACATTCATAGAGAATAACAGACGTAACATTGCTACGTCCCCCATTCATCATGCTTAGTTTACGTTAACATGTCGGTATTATACATGCTTAGGTCAGGTTTACATGTCAAGTATGACTGTTGACAAAAATCAGTTTAAGGTGAAGTTGGATAACAGTAATCTTAGATTTAAAGAGACACAAATGACTTTAGTCTGGGCCAAGTCTTCACTTGGCCCAGGGGTAATTTTAATGGAGCATATGAACAAAGGAGCAATGGACATCAAACTGCTAGAACAATGGGTCATATTGAAAAAACTACTGTGGTTGTTTTGAATAAAGATAGTACAAGCAATACAGACAGTAATATCAAAGATGTTAATGATAGTGTTTGTGATGTTATAAAGAAATATCAGTAACAGATGGGGCTATAAGTGTAGATATTACTACAACTGGAGTACTAAATACTCTAGACAGCGGCAATGACAATGCAGCTTCCACTTCCAAAGAGCCAGTTGAATTAATAGTTAGAAAGAAAATTCCCCTCCAAGTTGCTGGTCTGGGAAATAGTTCAGCACAATATACCCCTTTCCCCATAGACCTCCAGCACCAAGGCAAATGGCAGAGGTCTATGAGCAGAGGGAGACAGAAGCGGAAATGGTCAGGTGGAGAACACACAGGGCCGACACTGAAAAAGATGTGGGAATGGATAGACACTCACTAGTATTGCATTTATCACACAGAAATTTAACTACACATGAAGTTCAGGTCCTTGACATGGGCCTATCATTTATACCAACCAAGAGAAGTGATCTATCGGATACTATCATAGATATTAAAAAGTTCTCACGGAATGTCCAACTGAAGCTAGAATTTGGCAGTAAGACAAATAATATAGAAGGCCCCATTTTTTGTGCTCCTAGCATATACACTCTGAATTTACATCCATTATTTAATGCTTTTACAAAATTAGTAGAAGATGATTTACATAAGATGAATAAGTCCACTAAGGCCAGAAAAGGTAGTAATCTTACATTTAAGTAGAGGACAGCACTGAATGATTTATGTAATGATGATTCGATCATTATTAGACCAGCGGACAAAGGAGGTCCTCTTGTGATCATGGATAGAGACAATTATAGACAAAGTATGGCAACATTATTACAAGAAGAGAGATTTTACTCTAGAATTAACATAGAGGAAGTGGAAAACAGAGTGCATAAAATTTATGATATCCTAGATGACGTGTTGAAAAATGAATATATCAATCTAGAATTATTTAAATTCTTGAGGGTTAATAACCCCTTATTACCGATCATCCAAGGACTCCCCAAAGTACACAAGTCTCTCAACAATCCCCCCATGAGGCCCATTGTAGCAGGGAGAGGTTGGGTGACTGAGCCCCTATCAATTTGTGTAGAATATTATCTTAGACCAGTGGTCAATGCTAACACTCACATTTTGAAGAATAGCAAACAATTTTTATTAGATCTTTATGATTATATGAGAAATATAACAAATGATACACCATATGTATTAGTTACATTGGATTTGATTGATATATGAACGATCCATTGCATTATTTATTAGACGGTTTCAACTGTTTTAAATAGTATTTAATGTAATTTAGCCAGGCAATATATGGAATATACATTGTATTATATGTAGACTACATGTCGTTGACTTTTTAAATTGTGTAGTGACGTCTATACAAGGAGACGTCCATTAGCTGGTTTAAATTTGACGCTTCATGAGCGCTTCACTGTTTGTTTGTTTGTCTGAAGAAGCGGCTACTATTTTGGCCGTGAAAGCGCTTACGATAATAAAAGATTTTTATTGGAACCGAATGGTTGGATTTATTGAACTTGTTCGCTTTTTGGAAGTTTCGCTCATCTTTTGAATAGACTTGTTGTGGTTTAGAAGCATACGCTCCTCTGGGTTATCTGGTTTCTTGTCATTTTTTGGGCTTGGTTGGTTTCTTGTTCATTTACGTAGATGGAAGGAGCTGTAGGCGACAAGGGTGCAATCGGCACCTCATCTGCGCTCAATGCTAGAATGCGAACGCTTATGGAGGATGGCATTAACCCGCTAGTTAACTTTGATGGTATCGTATCCGATGAAATTTCAAATAACGATGCCATTAATGATACGCTGGCTAGAACTATCAAACGAGATATGGAAAATGAACTTTATAAGTTCAAACGCCTTCAGACTCAGCGGTTTCACATGGAGGCATGCCTGGCCAAAGAAATCATACCTCGAGGCTTAAGGATATTGAATATGCCCACATACGGCAACCTGTACCCTAGGCTTTTACAACAGTGGCAGCAAATCAATCTGAAAGCCAGTAGGGCGTATGTACAGCTACTAATAGACTTTTTTCTTCCAATCGAGGAAGAATGTAAGAGCAATATGGTTACATTGCAGGAACGCCTTAGTAGTATACTAGGTGAGAGTGCAACCGAACTCCACATGCAAGAGCTTTTCGACCGTGTGGGGCGTTATGAAGTAAATTTGCTCAACAACAAAAAGAAGAAAATGATTAGAGACATGAAGGACTTCAGGGAACAACATGTCTTTGTGTGGCCTAGGAATACATCAGATGCAGGTGATACTCAGAATGCAGGTAGGAGACCTGGTTATAGTCTCAATAGAGACAGGCGTATTAAAAGTAATTCTAGCATGCATCGTTCAGCAGATGCTGTTGTGAATGGTATTAATCATATGAACATTACTAGTACTGTTAATAACCCTGTTTCAACCAATTTTGTTAAACCGATTGGTGAGGGGGGTATACCTCGCATCACTGAGCAAGTTGAACTTGGTAATAATATCAAAGAAGGACACCAAATATTTACTTCGAATAACATTCTCTCACCTGTTGAAAATGCTGCTTCATCGGTATATACAACTCCGTCTGAAGTCTCAGATGGATCTGAGGTTGCTAATGATCCCTCACTGACTCTGGGAAGAATTGAAGTTCCTAGTAATCCTTCATTAGCTAGTGCTGTGAGAAGGAAAATTCAGTTAGATAGGATTGAATTTCACAATCCTACAGAAGCCCCTTTTCCCATCAGACTGAATCGGAAGAGATCTTTGGACAACGACAATGTCAGAGGGGCCAAGAGGAAAGATCCGCCTGTATATCAACAGAACACGCTCCAGAGTTTTTGGGGCTAGGCAATCTTGTGTACAATCTCTCTAGTCACGCTCTATCTTCAGCAGAGATTGAATTATTGAGTAAGGGAATGTCGTTCATTCCAACCACGAGCATTGATTCTAGTCAAGCCATTTTAGCATTGAGATTGTTTGCAAGGAACATTGGCTTAAAATTATTATTTAATGCAGACAATGAACATTGCCAATTGACTTTCAGAAGAAAGAGTGATTATGTTCCACCAATGAATCCTAACATTGATATTTTTGTGAAAGCAGTGGAAAATGAACTATATGCAGGATATCAGTCAAGGGAGCATGACTTACAGAATAATTTAACTGATCTGCAAATACAAGCACTAAGAGGTCTTAAAAATAACACCAATATTGTGATACGGCCGGCCGATAAGGGTGGCCCTGTAGTTGTATTGGACAGTTCTTATTATACAACTAAAATGTTGGACATGCTCAGTGGGGACGCTTATGAGAAGACGACTGTTGCTGTTGTACAGCGCATCAAAGAAAGTATTGACAGAATGCTTTTAGATTGTAAAATAGCTGGTCAATTGACACATGATATGTTTCGATTCATGCAGGTAGATCACCCTATTGTTCCAGTTATATCTGGCTTACCCAAGATTCACAAAAACAGGTATAAGCCAGAATTTAGACCTATAGTATCTGGCTCTGGTTGGCTTACAGAGCCCATTTCTATGTTCTTAGATTATGAACTTAGGCAGGTCATCAAATTGTCTGATTACATTCTATTAGACACTGAGCATTTGCTTAGGGAGCTATATAATAAGGTATTCATGCTTGACTCCAGTAGACTTGATCGTATATTGTTCGTATCTATGGATGTGACCTCATTGTTTACATGCATTCCCAATGAGGAAGGTTTACAATCATTACAGGCTTATCTAGTCAAGAATACGAACTTTACTAGAGACAAGATAGAGTTTTTGTTGTTATTAATGGAAACTGTTCTAGAAAATAACATCTTTCTATATGAACGAACTTGTTACAAACAAGTGAAAGGGGTCGCCATGGGCACTAGCTGTGCTAACAGCTATGCCAATTTAGTCATGGCGACCTTTGAAGAGATGTATATCATACATAACAAGCACATCTTATTCTACAAGAGATTTGTGGATGATCTCTTCTTCCTGTGGGAAGGAACGATCGATGAATTGTACAGCTTCTATAACAATCTTAATTCTAGTAGTTCCTTTCTCAGATTTACTATGAACTATGATTATAACAGTATAGAATTTTTGGATGTGATGATTTTTAAGGAAAAGAATAGAATTAACACCAAGTTGTATCACAAGTCTTGTTACAGACCCTCTTTCTTACATCGAGACAGTATGCATCATTCGCATATCTTTAAAAACATCATTAAGGGCCAAGCGATGCGTGTTTCCCGGCTCTCTACCAAAATGGAGGATTTTGATGAAGGACTGGCGAATCTGCATGAAGGGCTTTTGGTACGTGGTTACACTGAAGAAGAGGTTCAGGACACGTACAGGATGATGGATAGTCTCAGGTTAAATAGAGCCAAACCATATTTTTCTAGCCAAAGCAATTTGCCAGATGTACATATTGAATCCACCGGTAACAGACACATGAGTTTTGTTGTACCTTTTGGAAGGGGCACTAATACACTACAGTCACATGTTTGTAAACATTGGAACATACTTACAGCAGATGAAAATATAACTAAAATAGTGGGGTCCAGTCCATCATTTGTGTTCAGTAATTTATTAAATCTGAAGAGATTATTGTGCGGAACAGGGTCATCATCAAAGGAAGCCAAGACGGGCTTTGAAAGCACTAAGAAATGCGGAAAATGTCCACAGTGTATTTCAATTGATGAATCCCACTATTATAAACATCCCATCACAGGTCATCTTTGGACGATACAGTGCAACAGTGACTGTAATACGAAGAACTTAGTGTATGTAGCCCATTGTGTCCAATGTTTTTCTTTTTATATAGGAAAAACTAACAGGACACTTAGAGAGAGGATACGGGACCATGGATACTGCCTAGCAAGGGGACAGGACTACAGTGCTTTAGCTAAGCATACCCTCAGGGAAGGAGATACACACAAGTTTTTATTTCAAGTACTTCAAGTCATACAACCCAATGATAGGTTAGGTGACATAGTGAATCTTACTGAGGAAGCAGAACTGAAATGGATCTGCAGGTTAGCTGCACATAGAGAGAAAGGGCTCAATGAAGTGTTATCTATTAAACCACACTTGAAGGGAAGATCGCTTAGAAAGCAGAGGGTTCATGTTTCACCGACAATGTTTACATGTGTATTTATATACAAATTATTTCATATCATATTGTACATTTTTATTATAACTTGGATTGTAGTTTAGTCTATAAATGGTACATACACAATTTTTTTATATTTTATAGTTTGAACTATTCAATAAGAGTAGTTATTTAGTGTTTTGTTTTGATAGAATTTGTGATAACAGTTTTATATGATACTTCGTATATATTTCATTTTATCTTTATTATTATATGTTTGTAATAGGGTATTTCTGTGAGTACCTGATAGTATCTAGTTTTCATCTATGGTCTTTGTTCACTTTACATTTGGCAGATACCTATGAGTATTATCATCCCATGGGAGTACATATACCTGCTAAGACATATGGCTTTCATATATGGATCTTCAGGTATCTGTTTTTAGTTTTCTAGTTTAGTTCAAGTATTCTGTTATAGTGTTTGTGGCAAAACTTTTGAGTTTTAGATGTATATGTTTTTATCTTAGTTCATTTCATGTCTTTATTGTTAGTTTACACAGATGTACCACACCGTGCATAACCTGCAATGATTGTTGTAGTTTGTATTAAGCATATTTGATATATGAACGATCTATTGCACTATTTATTAGACGGTTTCAATTGTTTTAAATAGTATCTAGTGTAATTTAGCCAGGCAATACACGAAATGTACATTGTATTATATGCAGAGTACATGTCATTGACTTTTTAAATTGTGTAGTGACGTCTATACACGGAGACGTCCATTAGCTGGTTTAAATTTGGCGCTTCATGAGCGCTTCACTGTTTGTTTGTTTGTCTGAAGAAGCGGCTACTATTTTGGCCGTGAAAGCGCTTACGGTAATATAAGATTTTTATTGGAACCGAATGGTTGGATTTATTGAACTTGTTCGCTTTTTGGAAGTTTCGCTCATCTTTTGAACAGACTTGTTGTGGTTTAGAAGCATACGCTCCTCTGGGTTATCTGGTTTCTTGTCACACATATATATATATATATATATATATATATATATATATATATATATATATATGGGTCTACTTCATTTGATCGAAAGACCATATGACTGAAACCCATTTGATCGAAATTTCATTTGATCAAAAACCGGTATTCAAGGCATAAACCTGGGATTTGTCCCCCTCCCCAATATTGTGCGACCCTGGAGTTGGTATATATAATTAGGGGATGGTGTGGGGTGTGCAGCCCCCACCTAGTTTCCTTTAAAAGAAGAAAATAATACAAAATGTACAGATTTTAAATGAAAATAGGTGGGTGGCTTCACCCCCCACATCCCCCTAATGTGGGGAGCTGCGCCCCTCACACCGACGCTTATCTATATATATACCAACTCCAGAGTCACACGACATTGAGGAGGGGGACAAATCCCTGTTGTTTGCCTTGAATTCTGGTTATCGATCAAATGAAATTTCCACCAAATGGGTTTCAGTCAAATGGTCTTTCGATCAAATTAAGTAGACCCATATACATATATATATATATATATATATATATATATATATATATATATATATATGTTTGTATCCGCTATCTGTGTCTGTGTATCTGTATCCTGGGGATATTGATGGCTTCCACATATTGCATTTCCTATGGGAGGCAGACTGTACTGCATGATATGATAACAATACCAGCCTGACATCATACAGGTGGGTTGGCTTACTGTTCACCTCTTTTGGCCATGTCGTGTCAGGTCCTGATTATGGGATCTGCAACACTTGGAAGTGTACTGCAGGGCGGATGTGTTTGGCTGTGGGGGGGTGCCTATTCAAACAAGATGTATAGTGTGTGGGGCCTCACAACCCCATTAATGGTGCATGTGGACATATGTGTGTTTGTTAATCTGCCATTGCTATCTACAGATGTTTGGCCATATATACCTATATATATATATATATATATATATATATATATATATATATATATATATATATCTGCTAACATACATAAAACTGTGTCCATATATATCTGCGTACACATATGTAACTTGCTGTGTATATGTTGACATACAGGTGTAGACACATATATGTGTCGATGTAGGCATTTGCATGTATATATGCATATATATTGATATATAAGCATATAGTTGTGGACACACACACACACACACACACACACACACATATATATATATATATATATATATATATATATATATATATATATACACATACATAGATATGTTGCATCTGTTTAGATATTAATATATCTACACACACATACATCTAGATGTTGGTATACATTCTCTGTACTATTGCATGACTGGACTGAATGATGTGTTTCTGAAAACATCAAATTTCTTCATTTTTGTCATGGCTTAGTGGTAAATCACTTTGTCTATGTTGTGCAGCATCCTTGGTTCGACCCTTGCAGGAGCTGTTTTTTGTCTTGCTGGGCAGAACACTGGAGTTGGATACTGGATGATTAAGGCACTTAAAAGCAGATGTAAGTGGGTTTGCATGGATCTAAGCACTGCTAACCTCTGGTTACATTTTCTAACACTCAGTTAGCTTCTACTTTGCTTAATCTCTGTAGGTAATGCTTATCCCAAGTCATTCTATGAGACGAAAACGTGTGTTGTGCTTGTTGCTGAAGTTGTTGCACGTTAATAAACTACATTTTGTGCCTTATCATGAGCCTTTGATTGCCCTGGTGTATACCGGTCTGGTGTGGCTGCTTTCGTTGGTGGTTTTTGGTTATTTGCAGCATTTCTTGTGTAGCGTAGGTAATGCTTATCCCCTGTGCAAACGCACTTAAACACAAATATTCTTACTACTGCTTATCTATGCTTACTACTGCTTAGTTGTGCTTACACCTGCTTAATAGTGCCTTATTCATTATGACACTGACACTTCACATGTGCATTTAATGCAGTACTCCTGTTCAAATATAAATGTTATTTAGTAGGTTATACAGCAAAACAATGTTGAGATACAGATTTCACATGGAAAATAGAATGTGCTGCAGTGGGACTTGAACCAGGAATGCGTGTGCATTAGGCAAATGCTATGCCCACTACACTATTGCTGTTTGCTTCATTTGCATATTTCTACCATAATGTCATACCCATGTTCCCTTTCCCTGGTCCCCGAGCTCCATGTAGACTGCATCCATCCATTCTCCAGTTGCTAGCCCTGCCATATCACACCTCCACATATTTCCATCTCTGGACGTCTCGGTGCTCCTCCAGTATACTGTCTTGACCCAGGCATCTGCAGGCTCTTCATCCATTTAGTCCACATACATATGAGCCTTCCCTTGATCCTCCTCCGATACTGGTGGAGACATCAATGTGACCAACGACTTTTGGTTCGTCCCACCAGGGCGGACCTGTTGTTGTGTCAAGAGTAGACCTAGCTGGTCTACATTGTTTCTCCCACTGGTAGCATCTTGCCAGGGTTTTGAGAAACAGCAGTTTGCTCAAACACCCGGCCAGCCTCATTTCCCGGGTCTGCAGACCAATGCCCCAGGTGTGACATTCTGTGCATGAAGCATGCCCACACGCCCTCACGGTGCGCACCATTTTTCATTATTCTCTTTGGTATTATGCAACACTACTGTTCTCACAGTACGATTGGGCAGGCACTGTTCTTTGATGCACATAGACTGCTCATAATACTGTGGTTGAGCAATGTACACATGTTTGCTGGTATTAATCTACACACTTACATACATTTCCTATAGTATTGGATGACTGTGCTGGATGATATGTTTGTGATCACAGCAACTGTATGTGTATCTGCCATGGCTTAGTGGAACTCACATAGACTATAGTGTGCAGGGTCAGGAGGCTGCAACCTGGAAGTGCAGATTATTTTGTTAATGGCCACGATGACAGCTGTTGGCTACAGAGTGACTAAAGCACTGTAGAGCAATTGTAGGTGGGTATGTGATGGTTTGCGCAAAGCTCAGCATTGCTGACTTCTGGTTGCGGTGTCTTGCATCTACATTGCTTACCTAGTGTAGTAATTGATTACCGCTGCCCAAACAGGCTTACACCCGCTTGCTCCCACATACCCCATGCTACTTCATGTATTTAGTTTACATTTGTGGACTAGAACAATCTGACTGGATGCTTGCCCATTTTCAGCGGTGGCCTGGGGAGTAGAGCTCCCCAGTGACCCCAGCTACTAATTCCAATTAATACTGAGGTGTTCACATTCATAGAGAATAACAGACGTAACATTGCTATGTCCCCCATTCATCATGCTTAGTTTACGTTAACATGTCGGTATTATACATGCTTAGGTCAGGTTTACATGTCAAGTATGACTGTTGACAAAAATCAGTTTAAGGTGAAGTTGGATAACAGTAATCTTAGATTTAAAGAGACACAAATGACTTTAGTCTGGGCCAAGTCTTCACTTGGCCCAGGGGTAATTTTAATGGAGCATATGAACAAAGGAGCAATGGACATCAAACTGCTAGAACAATGGGTCATATTGAAAAAACTACTGTGGTTGTTTTGAATAAAGATAGTACAAGCAATACAGACAGTAATATCAAAGATGTTAATGATAGTGTTTGTGATGTTATAAAGAAATATCAGTAACAGATGGGGCTATAAGTGTAGATATTACTACAACTGGAGTACTAAATACTCTAGACAGCGGCAATGACAATGCAGCTTCCACTTCCAAAGAGCCAGTTGAATTAATAGTTAGAAAGAAAATTCCCCTCCAAGTTGCTGGTCTGGGAAATAGTTCAGCACAATATACCCCTTTCCCCATAGACCTCCAGCACCAAGGCAAATGGCAGAGGTCTATGAGCAGAGGGAGACAGAAGCGGAAAGGGTCAGGTGGAGAACACACAGGGCCGACACTGAAAAAGATGTGGGAATGGATAGACACTCACTAGTATTGCATTTATCACACAGAAATTTAACTACACATGAAGTTCAGGTCCTTGACATGGGCCTATCATTTATACCAACCAAGAGAAGTGATCTATCGGATACTATCATAGATATTAAAAAGTTCTCACGGAATGTCCAACTGAAGGTAGAATTTGGCAGTAAGACAAATAATATAGAAGGCCCCATTTTTCGTGCTCCTAGCATATACACTCTGAATTTACATCCATTATTGGATGCTTTTACAAAATTAGTAGAAGATGATTTACATAAGATGAATAAGTCCACTAAGGCCAGAAAAGGTAGTAATCTTACATTTAAGTAGAGGACAGCACTGAATGATTTATGTAATGATGATTCGATCATTATTAGACCAGTGGACAAAGGAGGTCCTCTTGTGATCATGGATAGAGACAATTATAGACAAAGTATGGCAACATTATTACAAGAAGAGAGATTTTACTCTAGAATTAACATAGAGGAAGTGGAAAACAGAGTGCATAAAATTTATGATATCCTAGATGACGTGTTGAAAAATGAATATATCAATCTAGAATTATTTAAATTCTTGAGGGTTAATAACCCCTTATTACCGATCATCCAAGGACTCCCCAAAGTACACAAGTCTCTCAACAATCCCCCCATGAGGCCTATTGTAGCAGGAAGAGGTTGGGTGACTGAGCCCCTATCAATTTGTGTAGAATATTATCTTAGACCAGTGGTCAATGCTAACACTCACATTTTGAAGAATAGCAAACAATTTTTATTAGATCTTTATGATTATATGAGAAATATAACAAATGATACACCATATGTATTAGTTACATTGGATGTGAAAAGCCTTTTCACTGTTATACCCAATGATCAGGGTATAGAGAAAATACATAGATACATGCTGACACACACTACTAATGAAGCATGTTTCATAGATTTACTGACTTTTTTTTAGAAACTATATTGTATAATAATATTTTTATGTGCAATGAGGAAGTATGCATACAGAATGATGGTGTAGCGAAGGGCACTTCATGTGCCAATAGCTACGCCAATGTTGTTATGGCCAGTTGGGAAGTGGAGAAACTTTTTCCTCTAGAAAGTTACAAGGCGTATGTAGGGTTTTACAGACGTTTCATGGATGACTTGTTTTTAATTTGGACAGGCAATGAAATATACCTACATGAGTTTATGTTAGAGGTAAATGGTCTTACTGAGTATCTGAATTTTACAATGGAACATTCACGGTACAGTATATCATTCCTAGATGTACATATTGAGAGACTGGAGAATGGTATGCTGAATACAGGGGTCCACAGGAAGGCGTGCTACAGGAATACATTGTTGCACAGGAAGAGCATGCACCCAGGGTATGTTTTTAGGAATGTAGCAAAAGGTCAAGCCATGAGAGCATCTAGGTTAAATCCAACACAGGAGGGGTATGAACATGAGTTACAGGACCTAAAGACATGACTCCTAGATAGGAATTATAAACTGAATGAAATTAACACTGCTCTTGAAGAAGCCAGTCTATTACGGGCAACTAGAACCTGCCCATACTTTTCTAGTGCAAGTATCTCAATGAGTGAAGTGCTGAGAGAAGAAATAGGTGACAAGGTGAAAATACCAATGTTTTACATTCTAGACACCAATCATTTGAAAGACATTGTTTCCAAAGCAGGAATACATGACCAAATGCTTTTAGTATATAAAGGACAGAAAGCATTCATTTATTTAACTTGATAAAGCCTGGTACAACCAGGCGACAGCGCTTGTTTGAAGAGTTCTGTTGTCTGTCAAAATAAAGGATTTAACCTGCTGTTGGAACTACGACTGTTGCTGTTCTTGGGTTACTTCGAAGTGCACTAGAGCCATTCATTTTGCTATTACATTGGCTAGCTGAACCACGCTGTATTCCTGCTTTGGAAACAAGTTTTTAATTGGATTTTTACTTGGCTTTGTTTGTCATTTGAAAGACATAATACAGAAACATTGTGATATTCTAACCCTAGATGAGGATATCAAAGAGATAGTAGGAGAACGACCAGATTTCCTTTTTAAAAACAGAAAGAATTTGAAACAGCTCTTGTGTTATCCAAGGAATATGGGAAAAAAATACTGACAATATGATATCTGGGACATAAAAGCTCTGTTGAGTGAAAGCTGGATATAAAACCAACCAACCTGCCAAACATGAACTAAGAATTGCTACGCTTAATGTAGGTTCACTGACAGGACGCAGCTTAGAAGTGGATGACATGATGATACGGAGGAGGCTGGACATCCTATGTAGCCAAGAGATGAGATGGAAGGGCAGTGCAACAAAGCCACTTGGCTTGGGATCCAGACTCTACTACTCAGGTGGTGGACAGGTTAGAAATGATGTAGGAATTGTGGTGAGACAGAGGCTTCAGAAGTCAGTGAGGGATATCATCAGAATTAATAACAGACTCATGGCAATCAGACTCCACTGTAATGATAGGACAGTATTCATAATCTCAGCCTATGCCCTACAAGCAGGGTTGTGATAGTGAAGAAAAGAGTGCATTCAGACAGCAGTTGCAGGACCTACTAGATAAAGCAGGACAACATGAATTGGTGTTGATAATGGGTGACTTAAATGCACATATCGGGACAGACAGAACAGGATATGAGGACTGTCTGGGTCCACATGGTTGGAGCAATAGGAATAAAGAAGGAGAAGCCATTCTAGACTTCTGTCTGGCAAATGGCTTGATAGTAGCCAACTCATGGTTCAGAAAGAGAGACAGTCACAAGATCATATACAAGAGTAGCCAACATGCAACTCAGGTAGACTTCCTCCTAGTAAGGAAAAGGCACTGGGGCGAAATCCATGATTGCAAAGTCATCCCCAGTGAAACAGTCGGTTCACAGCATAAACCAGCAGTTGCCACAATCAGCTGCAAGCAGTGGTCAGAGAAGGTTCAAAGGTCAACAGAGACCAGGCTGAAGACCTGGAAGTTGACTGGAGAGAAAGTACAGCAGTTCAAGGAATTACTCAGGGCTCTAGCACCCCAAGAAGAGGAGGAAATAGGTGGATTTGAAGAAGAGTGGCAGCGCCTAAAAACTACATGTGTTAGGACTACAGAAAAGATATGTGGCTGAGCCAGGTATGGAAATAAGGTACATAAGGAAAGCTGGTGGTGGAATGCAGAAGTGCAGGATCTAATCAAAAGAAAGAAGGAGTGCAGGAAGAAGTGGGAGATTGAAAAGACTGACCAAGCTAGGAAGGACTACTGGTTGGCTAACAAAGAAACTAAGAAAGAAGTTGCAATAGCAAAGAATAGGGCATCAGAGGCACTCTATCAGCTTCTGGAAAGTGACTCAGTAAGGGGCACAAAGAAACTATACCAGGTTGCAAGGCAAAGACAGAAAGATAAAGAAGATTGTCAGACACCCTTCATAAGGGATGCCAGCAACAACCTGCTTACCAGCCCACAGGACATCAAAGGCAGATGGAAGGAGTATTTCCAGCAGCTTCTGAATGAAGAAAACCCCACAGAAGTGGTATTGCCCCAGAAACAGCCTACAATGAGAATAGAAGAGGAGCCCAGCTTAGAAGAAGTAAGAGCAGCACTAAGGAAAATGAAGTCAGGGAAAGCAGCAGGCTCGGATGAGGTCTCAGCAGATATGATAAAGATGCTGGGTGAGCTAGGGGAGAAATGGCTCCTGAGGGTACTAATTGCAGTGTGGAGAGAAAGGCGTATTCCAGATGACTGGAGAATAAGCATACTTGTGCCAGTGTACAAGAACAAAGGGGACATCCACAACTGTGGACAGTACAGAGGCATCAAACTCCTACCACATTGCATGAAAGTTCTGGAGAGTGTGATTGATAAACGGATACGCAGAATAGTAGAATGTAAGATGGGAGATGAACAGTTCGGATTCAGATCAGGATGCAGCACAATTGACCTGATGTTTGCACTGAGACAGATACTTGAGAAGAAACTAAAGAAGAGGAGAGAGTCAAACTGAGCTTTCCTAGACTTGGAGAAAGCATATGACAAGATCCCAAGAAAGCTGATCTGGGCAGTACCACGGTGGTTTGAAGTCCCAGAAACATTGGTAGAATTAGTACAGGCTATGTACAAGGAACCAGTGACTCAAGTACGAACAGTGTTTGGCCTCACTGAGGGGTACCCAGTGGGAGTGGATGTACACCAGGGTTCAGCTCTGAGCCCACTGCTGTTCATACTGGTAATGGACTACATCAGCAAACAGGTTGGAGGGGTCAGAGCAACAAAGCTGCTGTATGCAGATGATGTGGCAGTACGGGCAGACTCTGATCTAGAACTTCAGCAAAGGATAGGAAAATGGAATGCAAATCTGAAGGCACATGGGATGAAACTAAGCACAGATAAGACAGTGGTAATGGCAGCAGATTGGGGAAATCAGAAGAAGCTGAGAATAGAGATAGATGGGAAGATAGTGGAACAGGTAAATAGCTTCAAGTATCTGGGAGGGGTGGTTGAGGAGAAGGGTAGTCTGAATGAAGACGTCAAAGCTAGAATCAGAGGGGCTGCAGCCAACTGGCATAGAGTATCAGGTGTAGTATATGACAGAAGAATGCCAAAGAAGCTGAAAAGTAAGGTGTACAAGACAGTGGTGCGACCAGTACTACTGTATGGTACAGAAACCTGAGCAGTAAAGGCAGAATAGTTGAAGAAGCTAGAGGTGATGGAAATGAAGTGCCTGAGAAAGGTGGTAGGATGCACACTTGTGGACAGACTAAGAAATGAGGACATAAGAGCAGAAGCCAATGTAGCTCCAATTGCAGAAAAGATCAAAGAGAACAGATTATGGTGGTTTGGGCACATGTGTAGAAAAGCAGAAGACAATCTGGTGAGGGAGATTTGGGACAGACAGGAAGAAGGTAAGAGGAAACAATGATGTCCAGCAAAGAGGTGGACTGATTGTGTGAAAGAAGATCTGCGACAGTCAGCCATGAGTGTTGAAGAAGGCAGGAGAGTGGCACTGAATTGAGAGAGTTGGTGACAGTTAATACGATACCCCGACCCCATGTAAATGGGAAAAAGGGGATGATGATGATGATGATGATGATGATGATATCTGGGACGAAACCCTGCAATAGATGTAACTTTTGTAGTCACATAGACACCAGAACTCTTTTCATACACCCAGTTACACTACAAGAACACAATTTTTATATGAATGCAGACTGTCAGACAGAACATGTGGTTTATCTTGCTCGATGCACACTTTGCAATGCATTTTATGTTGGTAAAACTGATAAGTAATTGAGAGAGAGGATGAGTGAATGTCTATACACCATACGTATAAAATCTGAACATAATGCATTAGCCAGACATGCATTAGAAGCAGGCCCACTACATTGTTTCAAGTTTACTGTCATACAAGTTATTACTCCTAGTTATAGAGGAGGAGCTGTTAAAAATTTCACAGAAGGCTGCGAGACTAAATGGATCATAAAGCTTAGAGCAGACAAGAGACTGGGACTCAATGATAAAGTACCCCTCAAACCGGTCGTGCAAAACGGGAGACTGAAGTCCATTAAATACCCCCCCCCCTTTTACAGACACACACATACTTTTTATATATACATATATTTTTATATATGTACATTTATTTATTCATGTCTTTTAAATATATATATATATATATATATATATATATATATATATATATGTGTGTGTGTGTGTGTGTGTGTGTGAATTATTTATTTATTCGGCCTTCACCTATAAATATATTTATATATTTTGTATTTAGATGCAAGGCATAATTTTTGAAAGTGGTTTTCACTGACTTTACATACTGCCATGATAAGTTTCATAATGGCAAGAGATTTTTTAAGGATTGTTTTTAACATGGAAGAATTTTGTAAGAACATTAATTATTACAAAAATACTGTTTTATGTAGCGATATATATATATATATATATATATATATATATATATATATATATATATTTTTTTTTTTTTTTTATAAATTTTTATAGATCAGGAAATGATGTCAGCATGAGTAATTTTACTGAATCAATGAATAATTCATGAGGAGGCTTATATAAGAGAGGCTGTATGTATGCACACATTTGTATTTGTTTGGTCTGAAGAAGCCTTATAGGTGAAAGCGCTTACCATTTTTGTTAAAAAAAGTGTTTATTTGATTATATGGTGTGATTATCAGAATTGTGTTTGCACCAGGAGATTTATACTACAACAGTGGAGAGACTTTTTTATCATCTAAAGACTTTTTGCTAGCTGTGGTTTGTTCCTGTGGATGCCCTATACCTTCTACATAAATTAATTTGTTTTACAACAATGAAGTACCGTGGCTTCAAGTTACAACTTACTCACTTCTAACTGGTAAGGGAAGTTTGCAGTATATGATTCAGTGATGTAACTCAGACTCTTCTAGAAGTATTGCAAGTGTTATGACAATTCTGAAATCAACTTGGACTCAATCTCAAAAAAGAGAAATCGTCACTTTTAATACCAAATCAGTCATATGTTAGAATGCAGTCAGTGATCTATTTATATATTTATTTATTTGTCGTTTTATTTATTTAATTATTTTTGTACTTATTTATCTATTCATTTAATGTGTGTGTGTGTGTGTGTGTGTGTGTGTGTGTGTGTGTGTGTGTGTGTGTGTGTATAGACACTGAGTCTTACATGGCCAAGTTGTACTCTAGTGATAAACAAATGTAAATAAAATAAATACTTATGACTTCCTCAACTAATGATAGATTGTGATTATGCCCTGGTTCTAAGCCTGCTGAGATTATCCAAAGCAAAATAATGCTGCCTAGTTTTTTTGTGATTATGGGAGTCTCAGGACTGGCCAGTTACAGAAGGACAGCTGCTGCTAGTCAGTATCTTCAGGAAAAGTATCTTCCGTGACCCACATTGATTTTCTTGTTCTCTTATTTATATCACGGAACATGTCTCAGTCTTTATGAGTAATGTTAAGGCAAATGTGAGAAACATTTGAGCTGGAGAGGTAAACATCAACATGCTTTCTGAATAAATACTTATCCCCCAAAACAGTTTTTTTTAATAGAATCTGATGCAACCAAGACCACAAGAGTGATAGCTCCCCTTCACTAAGTATGGAATATGGAAGTATCTTATGCTAGTGTGACTTGATATGGGGGACAGATGAATGCCTTTGCAACATTGGATATGTGTTCAACAATGGGGCATCTCTGTGGCATTATGTGGTGGCAATTCTTCCAGTGAAGGAGTATGTGGAGTAAATCATTGGAACTCCCTCTGTTTCCCTGAAAAAGATGTGACAACAACAAAGTGGAGGCCACATTCCTCCTGGGTATTTATTTGTCTACAGTTTATTTCATAGCAGTTTCAGGGATGTGAATGGCCCTTAGTCATATCAGAGAAAAGAGGAGACATTATTAAGTGAATCCTGCTCAGATAAGAAAGTGAATATTACTTGGATAGACTTTAAGGATGTTCTAACAATGTCATTCACATGTGTTAAAAGGTGCAGTTCTGGAAGCATTCCCTGGCATGTCTCAGGAGTAGAGTTATGGAATGGAAAATTCTATGGGCGTGACCAACCAGAAATAATTAACTTACATAGACCATGGAACTGTAAGTATAATTAGATCCCATTTGATTATGCTTGGACAGTTGTGGCTTAAGCAGCTGAAAAGGTGACCCCTCACCTATTGATACAAAATATTTGGATTTTAGGCAATAGCCACAACAATATCATGCAATTAATTTGTTTGTTTGTGTCTTTCAGCTTATTCCCGGTTAGGGGTCGCCACAGTGGAACTCCGGTCCGCTAATGATTGGCAGTAGAGTTTTACGTGCTGGCTTGCCGGGCCTAACACACAACCTTCAATGAAGGAATGCCCATTCATGCATGTCACCACACAGAAGACGCTCTAACTGAGAATCGAACGGGCAAAGTCTAACTGTGAGGCGACAACGCTACCACAGCACTGCTCTGAAATGAATCCAATTGGAAGAATTCAGTGATAAGATTAGCTTCGAGAGAAAAATTGCACAGAACACTAAGGATAATCACAAGGCTTTCTTTAGTTATGTTAGGAACCTGGGTGGGAATTCCCAGATATGCTCAGAATTAGTCCAAAATGACAAAAAATACATCAAACCCACAGACGTTGCCAACATTCTAGCTGACAGGTTCAGCGCAAACTCCCCCCCCCACCAAAAGGGCAAATATCTATCCCAGCAGAGAGCTGCCCCCCTGACATCTCAGATGCTCAGGTAAGAGCCGCCCTCTCCAAAGCAAAAAACACAGCATCAATGGGACCAGACGGTGTCCCGGGCTGCGTCCTACATGAACTCCAAGAAGAGCTAAACCCAAACATAAAACTACTGTTCAATCTCAGCCTTACTACAGGATATGTACCCAAAGAGTGGCATACAGCAACAGTGGTCCCTCAACGGATCCTGGAAACTATCGCCCCATAAGCATGACTAGCTTGGTCTGCAAAGCTATGGAAAGGATCATCATAGACCTCATAAATAAAGATATTGGGGACCTACAGACACTGGATCCTACCCAGTTCAGCTTTGTTAAGGGCAGATCCTGCCTCTTACACCTAGTCGATTTCTTTGAAACAGTCACCAAGGCCATTGACGAGGGGAAGGTGGTCCACACAGCCTACCTGGACCTCGCAAAAGCCTTTGACATAATACCTCACTCGGGCATTATAGATAAGCTCACCAGCTTAAATATAAACCCCTATGTCACTAGATGGGTTGAAAACTGGCTCAAGGACAGAACCCACATGGTTAGAATTGCTGGAGGCATGTCAGACTCCAAACCAGTTACAAGTGGCATCCCATAAGGCTCAGTCCTGGGACCTCTCTTGTTCGGTATATATTTCTCGGAGTACAGGCCAACACAGAAGGACTGTGGCTGACCAAGTTCGCAGATGACTGCAAACTGGGTGCCATAATTGACTCTCCAGCTGACACAAGCATCCTCCAAAAGGGTCTCATAGAAACAGACAACTGGTGCCAGAGCCATGGCCTCAAGCTAAATGCAAAAAGTGTATAGTCATCCCCTTTGGCAAAAACAAAGTGCCCACAAATTACAACATAGGTGGTAATCCATTAAGTACAGAAGAAGTAATTAGGGACCTGGGGACTCAAGTTGATAGCAATCTCTCATTTGACAACCACGTGGCCAAAGTGGTTAGAAAAACATTTTATACAGCCCACCTAATCATGAAGGGATTCACATCTAGATCAGGGGAGGTCATCGTGCCTCTTTACTCATCCCTCATCAGGCCCATAATTGAGTACAATGCCCCTTTTGGGATGTACCTTACCAGACACCTGCAGCAACTGAAAAGACCCCAAAAGTACCTCACCAAGAGGATCAAAGGGCTCAAACAGATGCCATATGCTGCCCAGTTAAAAAAACTCCAGCTCTACTCAGTGGCATACTGCCTGCTCAGAGGCAATCTGTGCCTGACGTATAAAGCCATGTCCAACCCGGAATTAATGGACATGCTGCACCTCAGAAAATCCAAATCCCATCGAGCTACGCGCTCGAGAGACTTGAACCTCAGCACTGAAATAAATAGGACATGCTGGAGGGACAGATTCATAACCCAGAGGCTCCCTTCACTCTGGAATAAAATCCCAGTCCAGGCAGGTTAGGCAGATTCCCTCATTGACTCTCTTCAAGAGGAATCTTGATGAGTGGATGGGAGATCGTAGGTTTACCCCAGGTACACTTCTGTGTCACTGTTAGACAGAGGCACAGTATACTAACCTCGAAAAAGGGCATAGCAAAATTAATCTAAAATGGGTGGCGAAAGCCAAACACACTCTGGCTAGGCTTATAAATGCCCTAGGGCAGATAGCCTAGTATGAACCTTTGAACCTATGAAGAATGTCTCACATTTTGTTCAGTTCCTGAAGGCAATCATTTGATCTGATGCCATTTCATTGTCAAAATCACCTTAGCAAAATGTTCATCTCCGACAGTTCAGATCAGTGAAAAATGTTTCACTAACTTGCTCTTACTGTACTGTTCTTAACAAATGGAGAAAACTATGTTAAATTGAACTGCATTTTATGATTTCTTTTACCTTTACAAATGGATTAACAGTTATAATCTATGTAGACTCTCCTAATGCTTTTGATAAGTTGCCTCCTTCAGAAATAGCTCAAGCCATGATAAAGCATGATATAAACCCTTGTGCTATATGCTAGATTAAGGAATGACTTACAAACAGTAGTTATATGGTTATTGTTTTTGCATTTAGCAATAGAATAACTAATTCACGAATATAACGTATGTACTGTTTTGGGCTCTATTTTGAAATCTTGAGATTTACATTGCCGAGTTTTGAAAGACTGAAAACAAAAAAAAAAACACAAATATAGGCAAAGAGTGAATATTGAATATCACTCTTCTCCATTAAACTTGTATTTTTTCAGGGGACAAGCATCCCTTGTACCCTCACTATGTGGGGATGGAGGCAAACACCATACCCCAACTGTATATATAGCATATTTTACGTACCTTACCTTGGAGCAAAGGAAATAATTTGAGAAATGACAGTTTTAGATTTAGTATAAGTAAGTCTGGGTATTCAGCCATTTGGTCTACACATTTCAGGGCTTGGCAATACAAGCCTAAACATTTTAAATAATGACCCCTATTTTGTTTAATTTAGTATTTGCAGCTTTTCCTGAAGGTTCCAAATCCTAGACTGCAAAATATATAGATGGCTGTAAAACTGGATCAATAATTTCATCACATATAGACATTATACAACTGGAAGAATACTTATATAAAGTCAGTGAATTAACAAATGGAATTGGTTTTAAGGCAATAAAATGCATACCACTCTTAAAGTCCAAACAGCATCCACAATGGCTGACAATCTGTAATGAAGGTGTACAAGCTTACTAGCAAGATTTAAATATTGCATGGTATATAGTCTTATGGAATGATGTGTTTGACAAAATGTTCATTAATCACAACATATGCATATGATGTAGACACAGGTGAAGTGTGATGCAGTCAGGCATACAATAATAATGGCATACAAGATCAGCACTGGTATGGTCTTCAGTATTGTTGTACCATTTTACCAGTCACCTAGCTCTACTAGCATATATTAGGGGTAAAAAAAACAATGATAACTGTTTTAATTCAAAATGATTGATGGCTGACTCAAACAATATCTGACATGCTCCACACTCACATATGTCAAATGGTAGAACCCATCATTACCATACACAGTGATAGCAATTGTTCAAAAAGCTGGCTGTGTACCAGTTTGGACAGACAGGGAGGTCAGTCACTTTGTAGGTTTGGGCCTCCCTTTCTGTTAAACTATATTTGGACTCCAGTTATCACCTGAGAGAAGATCCATGGCTACCAAAGGGTACTTATAGGCAATCAGATGACCAGGGACACTGAAATCCCACAGACAGGTGAATAGTGCCACTCCAGGTTATCAAACTTGAGCTGTAGTAACTCAATACACTTGCAGGCATTAATAAATAAGAAACTGGCATTTACAACACAACAAGTAGGTGGTGTGTGGGTATATGTCTGATGGTGGATACATAAGCAGAAAATTGCCCATTCAACATAACCCTATTTCTGTTCCATTTGTTCTTTTGGTGCAGAGGTTATCAAACTTGAGGTGTAGTAACTCAATACACCTGCAGGCATTAATAAATTAGAAACTGGCATTTACATCACAACAAGTAGGTGGTGTGTGGGTATATGTCTGATGGTGAATACATTAGCAGTCAGTGTACACATCCCTTTGCTGAGCACAGGGGTGCACTGTGCAAACAGTGTAAATGAGCTCCAATGAGTTTACAACTCCTCAGATATCCCCACCCCATTGATATCAGCAACCTCTTCTGTGCCTACACAGAAGGGATATGCAGATGTGGATACGCATTTGTGCTATTCAGTATCCCCAACTCATTTGCATAGGGTTTCATGTACACAACCTGAAAACTATATGGTTGCAGGCCATACCTCATTAGCAATGGCACCATTCCACCATTGTAGATACTCCACGCAGGGTCCTATACTAGATTTCTGTCACATACTATGAAATTTGTTTTTTCCACTATTTTTTTTTTCATAACTGTATGTTTGTGCACTGTGGTGCGCTGCGCGAACATAACCAGATCATTAAAAAAAAATAAAGTTATTTTAACTTATTTCCCTTGCTTTTTGGATACACGGTGGATAGTCTTGCAGATATCTGTGTCTGCTATGCTATTTCTGTCTACCTAACTACACTTTTACAGCCTCTGCTGTCTGTTTAAAATCCTGTACACAGAATTTTTCCATATACACTAAGGTCACCAACACAGGGTCTGCAGGACTTCCTCTCTGCTTGCTGGATTGCTCTACCTCCCTCATTTGCATGAAATTCACCTGCTTATAAGGTGATTTGCATGCCATGGATACTTCAGTGTTGGCGCGTGAGTGCTCACCACCCAGCTCTGTTTACTGGATTGCAAAGCTGCTTACTTTCATGTAAGCAGCATGCAAGCCATAATGCCTACATGATAAATAAAACCATGTAGGCTTTATTAAATTCCCCAGAGCCAAAAAGAAGAAGGTTTATAATTTAAACAAAAATGAATGGAAAGCACTTCATGAGTTAATCTATGTGAACAACAATTATGTTTTTGTTCAGGCTGATAAGGGGGGTAACTGGGTTATCATGTCCAGAATTAATTATAACAAGATGGCAGAGGATTTTTTATAGGATAGCAATGTTTATCAAAAGTTAAGTAGTAACCCTGTGGTGGAGTATAATTATTTCTTGCTAGAGTTATTGGAGTGGGGGGAGCAATTAGGTATTCTCTCTCCTTCTGATGTCAGGAAATCGCGCATAAAACATCTAAAAGATGCTAATTTTATTTTATACCTAAGGTCCATAAAAACATTGAGAATCTCTCGGGTAGGCCAATTGTATCAGGGATGAGGCTTACTTGCAGAATGTGGACATTTTTTTGGATGCCCATTTAAAGTCTTATTTACTGAAGATTCCATCGCATATTAAAAATGGAAAGGAATTTTCTGATTTAGTTGGGGGAATGAAGTGGGAAAGCAATTTTTTGTTGGGCCAATGTGGATGTTAGAGAATTATATACTAGAAGTAATAAGAGATGGGGCTTGGAAGCAGTTGGTAAATTTGTGGGTGAGGGCCCATGAACCAACTTTTTGCTTCAGCTCCTGGAATTTTCTCTCACACATAATTATTTTGGGTTTGAGAAACAAATGTTTTTACAAAAGGAAGGTACAGCAATGGAGGCATCTTTTGCCCCCTCATATGCTACAATTTTCAAGGGCTACTTTGAGAATCTGTTCATCTATAATAGCAGTTTTTACTCTTATCATGTAGTTGTTTACAGGCATTACATTGATGACTTGATTTTATATGCAAGGGTGACATGGGTGAATTTGAAGGGTTTATAGAGGGGTTGCAGTGAAATGCGTGCAGATTGAAGTTTACTCACAGAACACACAAAGAAGTTGTGCAGTTTCTTGAACTTGAATATTTTTTGAGAGAGAATAGTAGTGTGCATTTCAGGCCTAATTTAAACAAAAAACAGCTGTGAATAATTTTCTTTGTGCTAATAGTATGCACCCTCCATACATTTTAAGCTCTTTACTTATGGGGAGTATAAATGTATTTTTAGTAATACGTTTAACAAGTTGCAGTTTGATGAAGAGTTTGACAGGGCTAGGAGCAGGTTGCCAGGCAGATGTTACACTTTGAATGTATTAACAAATGCAGAGATGAAAGAAAGGGGAGCTCCCGCAGTGGGAAGTACCCACAAAGGGAAATGGGAATATGATGATGAAGCTGTGTTGGATAGGAACATGGAAACTAATGATGAAGGCAACGTTTTTATTTTTTTTTTATTAATAGATTTTCCCCTTTTTGTGAAATTTTGAAGGACTTAGTCATAAGGTTTTGGCTTATTGTTAAACAAGATGAAAGTTTAGGTAACATTTTTCCAGAGAGAGTGACATTTTCGTACAGTAGGTTTTTAAATTTGAAAGAATTGTTAAATTTAAGAAGATGTCAAGGGGAAGGAAGCCAGGTGAAATCCTTTCCATGTCAGAGATGAAAAGTGTGCGTGTCAGTGTAAAAATTTCGAATGGTAGTAGGATTAATGGAAGGAATTATAGAGCTGTTGGTCATTTTGATTGCAGTTTATGTGGAGTGGTGTACATCATAGGTTGTGGATGCACACCTACAAAGTGGTACATTAGGCAGACTAAAAGGGTGGTTAAGAAGCAGATAATGGAACATTTGGGGGACATAAGGAATGTTAAGTTAGATAACTTAGTTGCTCAACATTTCCATTCAGTACATGTGGGTTCTGACAACAGTTTTTTCTTTAGTATTTTGGCCAAACCTTATTCTACTCAGGGAGGTGATTATGTACAGAGAGCATCACAGATGGAAACTAATTTCATCATTAATTTCAAAACTTTGCATCCTAGTGGATTGAACCTGGAACTGAATCTTAATTTATGATTTGTTTATAAGTTTATGATTCCAGTTTGGATGCATTTGAAGTATTTAAAGCATTCAGTGTTTTATTAATGATGAAAGATTATATATTACATGTTATATATTTTTTGGGGAAATTGTGCGGGAGGGGGAAATCAGTATTAAAAATCTGTATGAGTATGAACTTTAAATGTGGACACTTTAAATGTGGGTGTTTTCTATTTTGAAATTTTATTGAATTGTTGAATAACTGAGTGGTAATTGGTTTTGTATATATAAGAAAGGCTGCTTACATGGTGTAATTGTTCCCTTGAAGGAAGTAACCGAGGTACCAGGAAGCACCAGTAAAGATTTTTCTTCAGTCATACTGTTTTTTGCTCCGTATTCTTTGTTTTTTTTAGTTTATTAGATTCCCCAAATATGCAAATAGAACAACTGTGTTATGCATACCTTAGAAACCTGCTAACTGCTCTGTAATGCAGTTACGAGGATAGAAATGTAAAATATAATGCTATCATATTGCTCAGAGTGCAACCACTCAGTCTTAGATTGCAAGCTAAGAATGAGAATTTAATATTTGCTCATATTTTTAGCAAACAAAATACTATCAACTGCCTGTGCCACACTAAACATTCACAAAAACCTGAATTAACGCAGTTATGCATATGCACACATATCCATCCATGTACATCTGCATACTTACATACACAAAAAAATTGCACTGGCATGCAGAAATGCATCTCTGTAAATGGTTCCAGTAATTGTAGCTTACCAAAATGTGCAGGACCCTACACCTGACTTGGCCATATGTAACTGTGTTTCATTATTATTCTTGCCAAATATGATTGAATATTTATACACATATATATTACAGTGTAATTTTCCTCATTTAACAGTATGGGGTAATAGTGGTTTTATGATTTTTTATACATCGTATTGCACTTCATGAGACTAATTTATACAGGGTTCTTAATGTTTTTAGTATTTTCAATAGAGTTTCTTGTACATTTATACAGCTTTAAATTTATATGTTTACTCTATTTATTTTAATTAGATTATTGGATAATTGTGTAATTTATGGCAGCATGGGAAGTATTTAAACAGCAGTCTACTTCAAGATTTTATCTGATGAAGTCGTATTTTTTTCGATGAAAACGTGGTTATACCTCTGTTGATGTTAATAAACCTGGTTTGCTAGAGCAGCGCCTTATTGTGAGCAATTCTTGTGGTGGGGGTTACTGGACTTGTATCAGCTGTTTTGGATTGTTGGTAGTTGTGTTTACAGTGTTTTTTCCTTTTTGTGGTACTTGTTATGGAAGCCAGTTTGGGTTCTTCCACCTCGAGTGATGGTCAGAGTAGTAACTCTGGTAATCCACCAAGGTCCGAAAAGGATGGTATTACACAGCTCACGGGTCAGCTTACAGCACTTATTAATTTACTTACACCGTTGGGACAAGGTATTCACAATTTGATTACAGACCAATGGGAAATTTTGAAAGCAGTTACGAACAGCAAAGCGATTCCACCTGCACTTTCTGAACCACATGGTTCGGTCCACATTAGCTTACCCAGAGCAACGGATTTATCCAACGGAACTGATTTTAATAATACACCAGCTATTTTACGTGAAACTGGTTCCAACCCCCTGCCTGACCCTCCATTGTGTCCCTCGGATAGGAATGGAAAGCCTACCTCCACGTTTCTTGAGTGGGTCAATACGAAGCCTAAATTTCAGTTTTGCAAGCAAGGAACTCACACTACAGGGGAGAGGCACAGTTTTCAGGAATCCCTACGTCTACTTGAGAACGCTCTTTACAGGTATAAAACCTTAGAGCTGGACAATGTGTATTTGACTGAATGTTTAAACAAAGGTATAGTGCCAAAAGGTCTACGCGTGTATAAATATCCTAACCAGGTCTGTCCTGGTAGTGAATTTCATAAAGACTTAATTCTTGCTTTTGACCAATGTGGCCCTGAAATTGTCAAGGCGATTATTAAGAAAAATACCAAAGAAATTCTATGTTTGCAAAATGATATTTCCAAGTACAATGAGTGTGTTACTGATGATTTATTGTTTGATGTTGACAAATCTAAATATTATGATATCAGGAGGGGGTGGATCAACATTGCGATATTGTGCTTAATCGGAAATATAAGAAACTAAGGAGGGACATTAAGGAGTATCAGGAGGGTAGGCAGTATCCTAATCCACCATATAATAGACGGTACACAGAAGCTAACTCCGCAGAACGCAAAGCTAACAGGAATAATCCTGAGCCCCTAATTTTGGAGGAGAATGAAGCAGAGGTGTTTGTTGAAGAACAGCCACAGGGTGTGGGCAATGAGAAAGATTTTTTACCTCGCAGGTCAGAGCGGATACGCAAACAGGGGTATCCATCAATAGGGAATTGTCACCCTTTAGCAATATCCCCTCAGGAACGGAGGGGAGGGGGTCCAACACGAGCATGGAGGAAGACCAGGAGACAGGATTGGTAGTTGATGGTAATTTTACAGCTACTAGTATAGGGGATTATTTTATGTATACTAAGAACAACTACCATATCTGCAATTACAGTGACTTTCCTGTTTCCGATGTTTGTTTCCAGCTCTTCACTAAGGGCTTCAGATTCGTCCCCAATAGATGTAGCAACCTAGTGCACACTATTTTGGACCTGAAATTGTTTATGCGTTAACTCAATTTAGAGAATTTGTTGGGAGCGACGCCGGGGACCCCAAGTTTGCATTTGAGAAAGTCCAGTACGTTTAATCCCCCTCTTCACCCACAACTTAAGAATTTGGAACACAGAATTGAGCAGCAATTCAGAAAAGAATTAGGGAAGGATAAATACGTAGCTAATCTAAGCCAGGAAGAAAGTGTATTACTATACAATTTGAGCCATGTTCATTCCTTGAGGGTCATGGAACCCGACAAGGGTGGGGGAATGGTATTGATGGACCAAAATTTATACCAGGCTAAAATGTATAACATTCTACATGATTATGATAAATACACATCTGCTTCTATACATGAAATTAATTTATCATACCATAAGATAGATTTGGCCATACAAGATCTGGTAGATCAGGAAGTTATAGAAATGGACATATTTACATATCTTAACAACATAGATCCTAGGGTACCCACGATTGGTGCCCAAGATACATAAAAATCCATCCGACCCACCCCTGAGACCTATTGTAGCAGCACAAGGGTCCAAGACACATAATATTTCCAAGTTATTGGACTGGAAATTGAAGGAATTGTGGGGGAGACAGGACTATATCCTTAAAGATTCTTGGGCCTTTTTACGTAATGTCCAAACCCATTTATTCAGAAACGAGGTCATATTTTTAACCATAGATGTGGTTGACCTCTTTTCAGTTATTCCATCAGATATTGGGTTGGAATGGATAGAAGAGGCCCTATGGGAATGTCCTGATATTACCCCCAATGATGTACACATGGTTACTGAACTCCTTGGTTTGGTGTTAAAAAACAATTTTGTTTTCTTTTCTGGAGAGTATTTTCAGCAGACTTCTGGTGTCTCTATGGGTGCTAATTGTGCCCCCACTTATGCTGATATTGTTATGTCCATATGGGAAAAGAAATTTGTGGTTAACAGTGAATTTTCTACATATTGGAACTATTACTGCAGGTTTCTGGACGACATATGTATTTTCTGGAATGGACCGGTAGAGTGTATTGATGATTTTATTAAGTACATAAATACAACCACGACCTTTTTAAAATTTACTTACCAAGTATCCTATAACAGCGTTAACTATTTGGATGTGAGTCTTATTAAGGAAGGGGATGGGGTTAAGTCCTGTATATACAGAAAGCCCACATTCTCTAATAGTTACATCCATTTTCAGAGTTCACATCCTAGATTCCAGAAAAGAGGAATTATGAAAGGTCAGTTTGTCAGGGTTTCCAGGATGACATCACAGGACATAGATTTCAGTGACGAGTGTGACAAAGTTACATCCTTATTTCTTGAAAGGGGATATCCCATAGGTCTGATACAATCAGTTCGGGAAGAGGTTATGGCTGCTCGTAATACTAGATTTAGTCCTATCCTGGGTAAGGGTTCGGGAGAGACTGAAGGATCTTCCTTGAAGGATACTGCTGGTCCATTCTCCAGTAATTTTGCCTTCATTACTGATTTTAGTACCAATGCAACACATATTAGGAAAATAGTAGAAAAGGAATGGCAACTGTTCCAGGAATTTACTGACTTGAGTTTGTTAAAGGACAAGAACCTGAAAACGGTTTTTAGAAGAGGAGTTAACATTAAATGGGTACTGGAGCAACATGAACAGCACACACAGTCTTCTCGTATGAAGAAAGGAACATACAAATGTGGTCGTTGTTCCTCATGTAAATACATAATGCACGATCATCATGTATATTTAGAAAGTAGGAACAGGGATATCAAAGCCTCAAGTTATTCCAGTTGTTTGTCCACCGGGGTGGTCTATTTGGCTTTATGTCAGTCGTGCCAGGTGTTTTATATTGGTAAAACCGAAAGACAGCTGAAACGTCGCATATAGGAACACCAATATGACATGACCAAATCAAACAGTAAAAATGCATTGTATAGGCACTCTATTGAGTGTGAGGGGGGCCAGGTTTTTGTTTTTTGTGGTGGAAACAGTTCCCAAAGACATCAGGTGTGGACCCTGGGAGGCCAAGCTAGCTCACAGAGAGACCTTCTGGCAGATTCTTCTAGAATCCAACAAATTCCCGGGCCTCAATGACCTTATTTCCATTGCTCCCTGCCTTAAACTTAAGGCAGGACGTATTTAAATTAGAGTTTGCTATTTATAGTGATTAAGTTTATATATTTATGTAAAAAAACTTTTTTCATTGATACTTTGGTATATTAATATTAATATGAAATGTTTTTTCATTTTATTATTCTTGCCAAATATGATTGAATATTTATACACATATATATTACTATGTAATTTTCCTCATTTAACAGTATGGGGTAATAGTGGTTTTATGATTTTTTATACATCGTATTGCACTTCATGAGACTAATTTATACAGGGTTCTTAATGTTTTTAGTATTTTCAATAGAGTTTCTTGTACATTTATACAGCTTTAAATTTATATGTTTACTCCATTTATTTTAATTAGATTATTGGATAATTGTGTAATTTATGGCAGCATGGGAAGTATTTAAACAGCAGTCTACTTGAAGATTTTATCTGATGAAGTTGTATTTTTTTCGATGAAAACGTGGTTATACCTCTGTTGACGTTAATAAACCTGGTTTGCTACAGCAGCGCCTTATTGTGAGCAATTCTTGTGATGGAGGTTACTGGACTGGTATCAGCTGTTTTGGATTGTTGGTAGTTGTATTTACAGCTTTTTTTTCCTTTTTGTGGTATGTGTTTCATAAGGGCTGAGTAGTTGACTATTGATATATGTTTTAGTAACACAATGATAGAAATAAGGAAAGAGTTGGTGCTGTTCTGCAGAATTAAGATGTTCAACTCTGCATCTGGTAAGCAGCATTTGATATGTGTCTGTATCAACAGATATTTATCATGAAGCCTTGAAAGCCTGAAGCTTTTTTAAATATAGTAATTATCCCATATACTCTACAAATAACTGTATTTCTAGAATTATAATTAATAATTCATGATAATATTTATGAACAACTTAAACATTTACAACTTCATAGTGTGTTTTTTTATTAAATGAAAAAGACAAAGATGAATCAATAGCTGATTATCTTGTAGTAGAGTATCTATAAGTAGAAAATAAAATTGTCTGTAGATCATTATTTTACATCTTAAGTACCTTACCTGCCCTAGTTTTCATACAACATGAGATGTCATATGGTGGGAATTCTCCTCAATGCAACATTCAGACTACCCAGAAGCAGCCTAAAATCATGCTATAAATACAGCCCCAGACATGGGCCTTCCACCACTTCAGGCACTCCTCTTATCCGAAAGTCCTCCTATTTCTTATTGTCCTGGCTGATGACACAATGAGGACAGATGGTCACTCTAGATTCCTTGTGCTGCCATGGAGAATTAAAGGACTGTGAGAGAATATTTTTACATAAAATGGTTTGTTTCTAATATATCTTGCAATACCTGCATCAAAGTTGTAAGGACTGAAAGTACCTTTACCACATCTATTACTTTTATACCAGGCATTTTCCTCACTGAGGTCAAAAAGTGTCTGCATGTACCGCAGGCTCCCTGCACTTGGCTGAGTATACTGTGGATTTGTTTAAAGTCGTTAATTTCCTTTCCACAACTTTAAACTTTTTGATTGTATTTCTGGCAAGAACTCACTACTCTTTCTTTTTACAGCTGTGTAATTACACTATTATTCAAACACACACACACACATATATATATATATATATATATATATATATATATATATATATATATATATATTATATATATATTTATATGTATATTATATATATTTATATATTATATATATTATATATATATATATATATATATATATATATATATATATATATATATATATATAGATATATATACATATATACACATGCATTGTGAATGACCAAACCACTCAAATATCAAATGCATAACACTGACAAAATAAGTTCGATCATCCACAATACCGACAAAAAAAAAAATGAATACAATGATATCAGGAGAGGAAAACTATTTTCTATCCCAATATCAAAACTACCCCACCCCCATAACACTAGCCTCAAATGTGATTGGATAGTGGCAGTGTTAAGGCAAGGTTTTAATGACGGTAAGGTGCAAGGTTAGAGCTGGGGGACGAGGTAGCGGTAGGGTTAGGGTTAGCAACCATTATTAAAGAGTGCATAATGCAGTAAATATTACAATACCAGAAATGTAGTACAATGAGCCATTATAATACAGTAGATGTGAATATTATAGTATAATGGATGTAGAACAGAGAACAGAAAACATTAATTAGCTTTGACAATAATGGGACATGTAAGTGTACAGTGAATTGGTATAGTTAGGAATTAACATACGATTCAGAAAAGTGATGAAATCAGTAGCCAAAGCTTTTGACACAATTCACCACTCAGCATAGTAGGAAAGATAAATAAACTGGAAATAAACCCCAATGTCACCCACTGGATTGTCAACTGGCTGACAGATATGATGCAGGAAATCAAAATAGCAGATAATACCTCTACAATTAGACCAGTCACCAGTAGAGTCCCACAGAATTCTGTGCTGGGACTTCTCCTGTTTGGCATCTACTTTTCTGAAGTAAAGGCAATACCAGAAGGCTCTGACTGACTAAGTTTGCCGATGACTGTATGCTAGGAAAAATCATTAAATCCCCAAATGACATAGCCATCCTGCAGGAAGGTTTGTCTGAAATAAATAACTGGAGTCAAAATCATGGACTGAAACTAAATGCCAAAAAACACATTACTGTATCCTTTGGGGAATAATTTACTGCAGGGAATTATCACATTAATAATCCACCTCTAAGAGTTGACCCAGTTGCTCAGAATTTGATAAGCTATGTGGACAGTGGCATACCTTTTGACCAACATGTGTCTATTGTTCCAAAAAAGTCCTTCTATATTGCATAGCTTATAAACAAATGGATTGTGTCTTGATCTAGGGATGTCATTGCCCCCCTTTACTCAGCCCTCATTAGGCCAGTCATTGATTATACTGCCATCTTTGGCATTTATCTGTCCAGACACGTGCAACAACTGGATTGCCCACAGAGATACCTTACTGGAAGGATACAAGGCTTAAAAAACATGTCCTATACAGGTGACTCAAAGCCCTGTTGCTATACTCAGTATCCTACAGACTGCTAACAGGTGACCTGTGTCTGGCATTCTAGGCAGTCTCCAACCCATTACTGATGGATTTACTGCACATTAGCAAGACAAATGGCATCAGAAATACTCAGTCTAGGGATCTAAACATCTTCTGCAACATCAACAGAACAGTTTGGAGGGACAAGTATATTTCACAGAGGATACCACTGCTATGGAACGGACTCCCGATCCACCTAAAATAGAGTTCATCCCTTTCCATTTTCAGGTGCAACTTAGATTGCTTGATGGGAAACAGAAAATTTAACTCAGGACTGCCCCCTGTAAACGTTATGGATAGATGCAGCTCCTAAATGTTTTATCCCATGCACGAGTCCCCTTCAGTTATCTATGATTTGATCCCCATTATTTTCATTAGCAGTAATATATAATTATTGACCATGGGATGAGAAAGGTCAGTCTTTAACCAAATGGGATAGATTATTTTAAGCAAAAGAAGATAAACGATCTAGGCCTAAAATGGTGGGCAAGGGCAGCTAGCCTAGTACTTACCTATGAACCTATTTAGATAGGACAGGCAGATTCTATACAAAATATAAGACTGCGGGTAAACTGTAGAACAACGTGTTATGAGGTGCAATGCAAATCACTGGGCAGTTATAACATGTTATACTATGCTAGGCTATGTTGCCTAGATGGTGAGCAGTCCACATATACTAGTCAACAAAAAAGTTAAATCATTTTATACAGGAAGTATTTTCTTAATGTGTCTTATTTTAAGTATAGAGGACAAAGGCTGAAACATATTGGTAGAATAACTCATCCAATCTAGATCACTTAAATGCTGGTTGCATTTATTATTTTTATTGTGATAATTTGTAGAAGCTGGATATCTATATTAGGCTATGTGTTGTGATGGATTAATAAATCTGCAGCTTTAGTAGCTGTTCTGATTGCTCTTACAAAAGAGCAGGAAGGAAAATGTTGAGGTAAGACAGAATTTGACAGAGAGTTTTAATAATATCCCTTTCAATTCTATATACACTATTCAGAGTAATATATATATATATATATATATATATATATATATATATATATGTATATCTATATATATATATATATGTATATATATATGTATATATATATATATATATATATATATATATATAAATATATATATATATATATATATATATATATATATATATATATATATAGCTGATTGATTTTTGATACATACAGTGCAACCCAATACACCCTCACATTCATAAAGAAGACCAATTAAGCTAGACTAGTGGCTGTTTAATGGAGCAAATGCAAAAAAATAAGTTACTTTCATTCAGCACATGTGCAACAGCTTTGTGATGTAGCACCAAGGCTTTAGGCTGTGGATTTACTAATGGCGTACCCCTCAACTTCTTAGTGTAAGAAATCTGGACCAAACCAAAAATGATGGTGGGGCAAAGGTTAAAAATAGGGACAGATTTTAATTATTGAGTGGTATGCATGCCACCTATATCACATTAGATGCTATTTCCATGCAGTTGCCAAGAGCTGCAACGTACTCTCCACAATATAGTACCAGAGCATAGCTGTCACTCACCTTTTCCTCACAGTTACTACTACATATGTCCTCAGTGTGCTGCTGATGAAGGCACTCTTGTCACCAATCATAGGCTTGCCACTGGACAGCATCTGCAGCAAAATAACAAATGGAATAGAAATAGGGTTATGTTGAATGGGCAAATTTCTGCTTAGGTATGAATGAGTGAATGACCGCAACATTGCCTGCTTATATCAACAAGCATTACCTGTCCTACATGGATAATACTAGCAGACATGAGGCATGGCGTGTACATCCAATATTGTCCTGTGTACCGTGTATCACTACATAGGTAAGTTTTCTACTGTGCATGCAGCCAACATGCACTATGTGAGTGCTATGGCGTGTCTTGTATGCAGTGAGTGAAATTGCTGCTAGCCTGAATATGGCCATGTCTGAATTTTAGGCTGTGGCAGCATTGTATATCATGTCACAGAGCAATAGGGGATGTGCACGCCGCTAGCATAATGGCCACACATCCATCACAAACTGCCCCTCATTATAGGAACAGCACATATTGCCCAAGTCCACGGGAGATTCAGCGAAACCCGCAGTGTTGAGATGACATCCAGCCAGCCAATCATACAGATGGCATGTGTGGAATTGCACTGAGGTGCTCTCTGTACCATACCAGTATGGAGGGTCTGTGTTAAGGGTGCATTACATCTGCTAGACAAATGTCACCAACGAGCATGTACTGCTAATGCCACAAAGTGGCTTAATGTCCTTAGCGTGACTAATCCATCTAGTATGTTTCCTAGAGATAGGTAGCATATACAATCAAGCGGGGTCAGACCTTGTCCTGTATGCATGGCACAGATTACCTATGAGTATGCTGAATGGCACCTATATCACATTAGATATGACATGCATTGCTGATGACCAATGGTGAGCACATACTGATGATATGCTAGGACCCTGAGAGAGGCCATACTGTGATTTGCATGTGTCAAAACAGTTTGGAAAGTACGTCAACACTTGGCCGTTGTAGACAGATAGTGGCATTCTGAGGGGGGAGTACAGGGATGGTATTGTTTTGTCACTTACTGATTATTGTGACCACAGCTATGCCATATGAATCCTGCCACACCACAGTACAGACATGTTGATGTGTGGCACATGAGCTGTACACCATACCTCTCAACCATACTGAATTCCTCAGTATTTGCCTGTTTTGAGAGCAAAATAATGGGGTGGCAGGATTTTCCTAGTGTCCCCTTTAATTCTCATTTTTTTACTATATATTGTACCACTTTAAATTGATGGCTGACATCACCACTCATTGCCAAGGTACAGGGGCATGCATGATGATGACATCAGCTTTGTAAGGCAGTGCCTGACTCTTTGAGACATGGATGCAGGAGATTAAAAAAAAAATGTGCATAGTCGTTTGTCCAGGTACACATTAAGGATTACTTTTGAAAGCCTGGCTGCTTATTCGTGGCCCAGGCTCCTTAAGTCAAAACTGTTATCAGTGTTGTTACTCTTATCATTTGAGTAGTATGGAGAACAGGCATTGTAAGTTTTTATATTTTATAACATGAACACATGAAATGTGACATGTTAATATGTAAATAAGATGATACAGTGGCATGCAATGGAGTGAAACCAGTAGCTAACCTATTCTAAGAATGGAAGTGAAATTTGCTCCCCATGCCATATCAAGAGGACACATTTTTATAGTTTATAGCTCTGTAGGTGGAAACATGTTTCACGTATCCTTTTTGAAGCTGAATAGATTCATAGGTTCATAGATTAGTATGGGAAGTTCGCATCCTGAGCTTCAGTGCATGGCCTTATGCTTTCTGCAACAGTGTTTCTATCCATTTGAAATGTTTGAGACGTTTGAGCCTAATATCTGTTTTCAGGCATCAGGAGGGTAGTCAAAAACCTTGTTGGAAGCCAGTCTGTTCTTTGCTGTGTTGCTTATACTTGATCTAAATTCCACTTTCCCCAGTGTAATAAACTGGGGGAGAGGGGTTAAAAGGAAGAGGGTATATGCATAATAAAAAAGTTAACACTGGTTATGTTCTTAGAATATTATTTATGGGAGGGAGTTTTTGGATGTCATAAAGCTGCCTTAAAACCAAAAAGGGGTCAGTCATGCTGAGCCTTAGTTTTATTGCTGTATTTCATAAGGTTTCTAGTGGTGGTAGTTGCATTCAAGTTTTTGAAGTCTGAAATACCATCAGCATCAGTGTCCCCTCTAATCTCTATCTTATCTATGGAGTTGATGTGGTGGGGGGGAGTATACTTGGCTGGAATCTATTCTCTACATTTTAGTGGCTCTCAATTTCCTTTTATGGTAATGTACATATCTCTCCATCTCTCAGTGCAAGAAATCTGGATAAAGCCAACAATAATGGTGGGACAAAGCCAAAACTAGGGACATATTTTAAATATTGCTCCTGTAAACTCAGATATTTGCTAGAATAACAGGTTTGCATTGTTATGTATTTTCTGAGAGATATGACGACTGAAATTCAAATGTCTGACATTTATTATTTAGTGACTTTAATCTTGATGTTGGTATCCCACAATTCCACCAGAGTGGGCAGGGCCACATGATTATGTATGCAAATATTATGTTAATCAGTGTCCCGATTTTTGACCAGTTGTACCTACTTTTCATGGGCTTTTGCTCAGTTTTTGATGTTTCCAGGCTGAGAGGTATGCTGTGCACCTGTGTGGCTGGGTCTGTGTGGCTATCTGTCACCCCTATGTATTTACACCACATGTAGGGACTGCCATGCTACTAACCAGGGATATAGGTATCCCCGATGGAAAGGAAAGTGCATATATATTCGATTGGGGTTTATGGCCATTAGTATGTCACCAGACATGTATTTGTAATACCATTGTGCATAGCACAGTGACTGTATGAGTGCTCAATAGTGGCAGGCAGCAACCAACATTGTTAGCCACAGTCAGTCAGTACCCACGTGTACTGTGGAGAAATGCAATCCAAGCAGTAGAGAATCCGTGACTGTGCCCTGTTGAGCACTGCTGCTTACATAATGGCTATTGGAGTCAGGTGTCCCTATGTTGCATATGTCTGCCATCAGTGAGCCAAGTAGTGACCCCCACATTGACAGTATCATTGATGCCTAAATGGGTGCTTTGTACATGTTGCTTGAGTGGCTGGTACAGTGAGATGACTTGGCTCAGTCTGGATGCTGTACACCTTGATGTACCCCCACTCATGTCCCTGTTGACTGCCATGACAAGGTTTATGGCAATAGTAGGGTAGCAGGGCATGCTGCCAAATGTGTATGCCATGTACAGTCTGGTATGTCAGCTGGTGTATACGCAAGTGTCTGAGAGTCAAACCCTGGGAACAGAACATCCAGACACAGGATATTTGTAGATGTCTCAACTCCTTCATCACACCTTGTAGATATAAGTTTAGAGAACCCAGGTGACACATATCAAAGGTAGCAGACCTTATCACAAATACAAATGCATGATTACGTGGACTGACCCCATTGTCCCTATTAGATTGTTATAGACCTATGCACCTAGTGATCAATGCACATATACTGCCATACTGTGTTGCCATGCCATCCTGTGCCACTGTATTGCAACTATGTGTCCATAGTTTATTCCCTCAGACTCCTGGAATAGAAACATAGACTGGTGCATGAAACACATGTCATTCTGTAACACTACAACTGGTATAACATTATACAACATAAGATGCACAAAGTTTGGTGTGTAGTCATGACTCTTACCAGCATACAGTATCTGTTGTGTACACTACTGCATTACATATTTACATGTCAAGTAATGTAGCCACCCTGTGCATTAGATGCATAGCTTCATTTCCCTGCATTGATAGCAAGGATGACAGGGATGAGGCACAGGTACCATCACATGCACATAGTGTGGTGTGGGGGTGCTGGAGGCCTAGGCTGTGCCAATCAGTTGACAGCATGTGTGCGAGATGGTAACTGCTGTCTGCTGGGTCTGTGTCCCCCATGGGACCACTCAGGACCGCTTGCCCATTGCCTGCCATGTTGTGGTGTGGACAGCATACTTCCCTCTGTAGTGCTGGGGGTACTGTCACTGTGGAAGTCTAACTGCACACAGCAGTTGATGTTGCTGACCTACGTCCACAGGTCTGATGCCCAACTCTGGCCAAGCATTCCAGCACAGACAATGTGCGCCCCAAGACATACACTGTCTCAGCCCACTGTCTGTCCAGTGCATCAGTGAACTGATCCAAGATGTCCTCAATGCGGTGGAGGCAGTCATAGATGTCAGACTGTGCTGCATCCATAACCCTAAGCATATGTCTGGTGTTTCATTCAGAATGTGCCTGTTTCTCCATGATGGTTCAAAACATGTTGAGTAACTTGAGATGTGACACCACCAAAAGGTACTGGATGAACAGCAGGCATCCTACAAGCACCCCTGTCAATCTGCCTGTGTGGGATATCACTAGCTCCCTGGCTATGCCTAGTGTCTACATTCACTGGAGCCATAGTTGCCACACTTCCCTGTTCAATGTCTCCACCATCTGACTGTACAATATCTGTGGCCTCTGGGGACTGGATATGTGTGGCATGCTGACTGTTTGCGGAGACAATGGAAGCAGAAGAGTTATGTCAACCACTCTGACAGATTCAGGCACTGACAACCCCACCTGTGCCTCACTATGGCCACCATCATCATCAGAGTTTGAGACACTGACATCAGGTTGTGAGGGGGACAGACTCCAACCCCCCCAAGTCACCTGTGAAAACCAAGATAAAAGCAATACATTACTACCTGCACTTTTATATATGGTAATCCACAAAGACTCATACAAATAAGGATCCACAACTGGGTACCTTTTTGGCTAGGTGTATATAGGCCCTAGGGCCAATAGCCTAGTACCTACCTATGAACTGAATTACCAGTACACATCTTCTCATCTCCACTCTTATGCACAACAGACAACCTCACAACAACATACACATACAAGTCAAAACCTTTATAACATGCACATCAGCTACATCCAGTTAAAGTTGCCAGAACAATTTACCTGTAAGCTATGCAATATGACATTATAAGTAATAGAACTGCACATTAAACCCAGTGCACCTATCTTGAGAATGATATTCCAGTACTAGTGTCACTGCCTCAGGTATGTAACATCTACCTTTTCTGTTTGAACAGGCATTATGGATTACTTGCTTCATGTATACTAGGCTGCATAGCCACTCGTAACTATAAGTGCAAATGTGTTACTGTTCATTCAAATACACACTTGTGATTACCCAGTCTATGAACTGTAGTCAACTGTTCCAGAATGGTACATGCAAATATTCTAATCTGGCTAAACACAACATTTGTACATAGTGCAATATGGCAGCCCTTAACTTTCATAGGCTATATATGATACATAAAACAAGAGTATCATACTTACCAGATACAGGGCCATGGGCTTGGATAACACCTGATGGACCTATGAAGGGGTGCGGGAGAGGTATTTTTAGCACCACCATATGTTGCAGCACTACAGGGTAATATGTGCATATATCCACTTGTACAGTAGCCACTGTTACTGGCTGTATTGCTGAGATTCAGAATATGTGTGCACAATGGAGCTTAAACCTCAACTCCCTCCTAATGCAGATAGACCTGACATCCATGCACAGGTATGTGCAGCTTGCCACAATGACTGATGAAGTATTAAAATGGTGGACACAGTAAGCTTACCTGGATGCTTGAGGCACTGTGGCACCCACCTTCTCAATGTATGGTGTGATGGATGCCTGGGAGCTGTCATGTGTTCCTAGGTTCACCAGGAATTCCTCTGTGGCTGAGAGTGGCTGTACCACTGCAAGCCCTCCACCAGTGCCAGCATGATCCCTGCAACATCAGCTGCCCTTCATCATACAGCATCCACCATATCTGTGGCTCTGTGTCTCACCTGCTTATAGGTCCTGTCCTGCTGGCCAATCTGACATCCTGCATAAGGTCTGCCAACATTGCTGCCCATTGTTCATGATTATTCCTTCCCCTAGACAAAAACATCTGATGATGCTGCCTTAGTGCATCCACTATTACCTCACTCTCTGCATTGGAGAACGGAGCATGTCATCTGTGATACATGGTTCCTGAAAGGCAACAAAAGGGAAACACATTACAGGACAAGATACATGGATGTCTACTATATACGAATTCAGTATGCCCATAATGACCTGCACTACCCACTGCTCCCTCACACATCATACCCCACAGTCTTGCAACATACTATGTGTGTGGAACTCAGCAAGATAGTAGCACTACAGGGGTGTGTCCCTATGTGCCATGACAAATTCTGCTGTATTTTCCTACACCCAGCACTGCTGTGTACTGTGTTGTATCCCCTATGGGCAAACTCCCACTACTATGTCATACAGCCACCACCAGACTAATAGCAGTGTACTATTACAACCACTGTATGGGGACAGTCCAGCAACACCAGTGTGCCAAAATGACAGAAAATAATGCAAACCTGCTGTAGAATACATTCCCTGTAGGCATCATACATCTTAACTATACAGATGTTTGCAGAATGTCAAGACATTTGCATCATACTTTTGGTCATTTCCACACATATTTTAGATTTCTGACAAAAGGCCATCATTGATGGTTGATGTTAGAGAATAATGACAGATATCTGTGTTTAAGAAGTCATATTCTTCAGAACACAGTTATGCTATTGTAATATCTGTTATTATTCACATTCTTACTTTGCATGAGCAATAGTTACAGTGTCTCTAATTTTGGGACTTTGTCCCTATGTTAATTATGGTTTTGTTCTGATTTCTTGCTTTAACAGGTTGACTGCTATGTCAAGCATAGCTCTCAACCAGACAGGGACAAATGTCAACAGAATCATGGACTTAGCCAGAGTACCTCAGTGACAATCAGGGAGACTTTTAAAATGTTAGAACTATTTATGTGAGACATTGACAGAATGAGAGGAGGTGAATTAGTGTACATCTTCTAACATTACAGGAGTATACACCCTTATTTATTGTCACTATGTAAGTATACACCCTTATTTATTGTCACTATGTATTATGTTAACACAAACAAACGGCAAAAGCGGCAAAATATTCTCCTTCACTCCAAACTTTATTCTGTAAGCGCTTTCATTTGGACCAATGTCCAAACTTCCTCAGACAATGTTACACAACAGACAAAAGTTTATGCACTTGAGCAATCATCTAATAAATCAATTAAACAATTAAATAAATGAACAATAATTAAACTTTATCAACTCAATTCCTTATACAACTATAAAAAGCTGTGTACTTTTTAAATACCATCTATGATTTGTCTTTCTCAAATACCAACCAATAAATGATAAATAAAATTAATATAGATATATGATAAATACTATGTATTATGTGTGACTCACTACCTTTCCTACAATAGCCAACCATTGTAGAAGATACAAGATGTGAGTAGAAATCAGGGAGATTTGAGGGGCATTCCTGTAGGTGTAGGATAGCTAACATGTCATACCATAGATTTAAGACAGGCTAACTGGTCTAATCCCTATTCCCCATACCTCCATCCTTCCATCCACATCCTGTTATATGAACAAGGTCTTTGCCATTGATGGCTTAACAGGTGTCTTTCTACATGTTGCTGATACAAGTGCACATTTACCTGCTATCACAGGCCTCACTTTCATCCATTTTTATGTCTTTGGCTGTCTAGTGGTGCATTATTGCACCAGAGTCCAGGGTACACTCCCATTTTTCTCATTAATTTTTAATTCCAATTTGCATGGTGCAATACAGCACTCACTTCCATTGAGACACGCCTAATGACTTTAAGTGGCAGTCACTATGTTTTGATGAAAACAGGTGTTTTAATTAAGATTTGCATGGAGTGGCAGGTTAATGCAGTGTGCTGTGGGTGTGATGGGCTTGTGTTCAAAACATGGCAGACGTGAGCATGTCACTTGCAATGTAAAAACATATTTATTCATTAAAGCTCTATTTAGCAGAGCTAAGTGAAGCTGCACGGCATGGTGCACCACACAGCTCTGCACAAAAAATATAAAGAAAATAAAAAAGGGGAGATAGAAAAGTGGTGAAATGGGGACAAGCAGGGGGAAACACATAGTGAAAGACAGGTAGGGATGGGCAGGAAGGGTGTAGGAAAGAACTATAGCTATCCATTTCTTGTACAGCAACAACTGTGCACTTTGACAGATTTTTTTAGATGAATTTGGACTCTCAAACCCAAGAGAGAGGGGTGAAGACAACTAGACCTCTCAACTGCCCTGAATTACTCATTTTGTACCAAGTTTTGGGGTCCAAATAATGGGGCGCCATGATTCCTAAATGGCACCCCTTCATTCCCGATTTTTTTCTTTTTTAATTTTTTTCATGCTTTTGGAGCTGACGTCACATGCACAATGATGTCAGCTCCATCAGCCTTTCGAAATTGAGCTCATTGAGTTCAAAGGCACACATTTCCGGCTGGCTGCGAGTGTGCTTGTAGGAAAATGCTTCAGCATGGACATGGAGTCTATTAAGTTAAGGCTTCTCTTCTGTGCTGTGAACTGTTCATTAAGGTTGCTGCTTCTGTTCTGTGTACTGTTGTGTTTGCTTAAGGTCACTGCTTTCAGGATCAGATCAGCTACTTGTGTTTCTTAAGTTAAGGTTGTCGCTGCTTTGGTCATATTGCTCTTGCACTCGCTGCATACAGGATCAAATCAGCTACTTGTTTTAGTCATATTGCATATTGCTTTTGTGATCAGATCAGCATCAGCTACTTGTTTTGGTCATATATTGCTTTTGCACTCACTGCTTACAGGATCAGATCAGCTACTTGTGTTTCTTAAGTTAAAGTCGTCGCTTTTCTTTGAACAAGGAAGGATATGTGTGTGTGTGTGTGTGTGTGTGTGTGTGTGTGTGTTTGAAAGAGAGATAAATGGAGAGAGAGCATGAGCAAGAGAAAGACTGAAATAATGCTGACTGCAGCAGGCAGTCTACCGGCAACCGGCAAGCAGCAAGAAGGATGTAATTAATGTCTGGCATTACTGACTAATGTTAATTTTTAGTAGAAAGTGAATCATTCCTTGATAGACAGAGTAGTACTATGTGGCAAAATCAGGGACAGTAGGGTGAGGGAGGGGTGCAATACCTTGCATTCCATGATTTTTAATTTTTTTTCATTCATTTCTTCACAGTGAGTCATCAGAGGTATAGTCACTCATGAAAGATAACTTTGCGTGTTTCCATGTATATACATCTTGAGTTTTTCTGTAGGTGTGTGTGTGTGTGTGTGTGTGTGTGTGTGTGTGTGTGTGTGTGTGTGTGTGTGTGTGTGTGTGTGTGTGTGTGTGTGTGTGCATGTGTGTATGTGTGTAATTAACTTAATAATAACAGGCATTTGAATTTCAGACTTCATATTCTTCAGACAATAAATGGTAACAAAAAACCTTTTATTCTAGCAGTTTTTAAGTTTATAAGATCAGTATTTTAAATGTGTCCTTATTTTGGAGCTGTCTTCACTCATTACTGGCAATGTGTAGGTTTTTTGTGCTAAGAGGTTGAGAGTTATGGTGAGAAGTGAGAAATGAATTCACTAAATGATGGCCATTAATGTTTCAGTCTTGCTGTCATTCGGGGAACTGCTGATTTTGCATAGTGGTATGTTTCTCTGACTGTAGTGCAGAGGGTTCTTCCGGGTTTAAGACTTGGCAGTGAAATACATGGTTGTAACATTTTATTCTAGCAACTTTCTAAAATTATACCAGCAATGTTTAAAATGTGTCCCTGTTTTTTGGCCTTTTGTCCCCCCCAAAATAAAAACTGAAATTGAAAATAAGCAGGAGGAGCTGTGTAAGACACTTATGGCTTATTCTACTGTCATTCTATTTTTTTATATTATATATATAATATATTGTTTGTGTGTGGAAGTAGACTTTTATGATGGAAATGTTCTGAATTGGGCAGTTTTGTCATTATTGGTTCATGCGTTTTGTTTCATTACCTACAGGAAAAATGTTCAAACAATACATTTTTAAATGCGCTCTAACTTAAGCCTAACCAGTGTGCTGTATTATACAAGGAATATAATTTAATAAAGTCAGGAAGGTATATCAAAGAATGTATGTATGTTTCTAGTTTTGTGTGCAAGCCAGGGGCCTATGATTTGAAAACCACCGAAAGGCAATTTTTAGCCACCACTGGCCAGATTCATTTTCTTTGGATGTGGTGTGGGTTTCAATGCTGTTTCAATGAATGTGAGTTTCAAGGGCAGAGAAGTTTTAATGCAAAACATATTTTCATTGCCAGACAGTGTTACTTTCTTTAGTAGATATCTACTAGTGTTTGCATGCATTGTGCTATGAAATGTAAAAATAAAATAAAATTATCATTGTAGAAGTAAAGCAATATGCACACATTATGCACAGATTAGTGTTTATGGTAAATGGGGTGAAATAGCCAGGTAATGGGACATTGGAATAGCTGCAGTTTGTGTTTGAAACTTGGTATCCCGCAATTCCATTGAAGTGGGGGGGTTACTTAATTATGTATGCAAATTTTATGTTAATCAGCATACAGATTTGTACCTATTTTTCATGGGCCATGTCCAGGTTTTTGATGTTTCCAGGTTTGGAGGTATGAAGACAACATAACTGCATTGTCAAGCCAATTGGACCAAATTAATTGTGTCCAGTGGACATGTGCTCGAAATGGAGAGCTATGTACGGAGTGATATTTTTTTTTTGGGAACACTGCCCATTTTTTTTTTTTTTTTTATTAAGGTGAGAGTGGAATGTTGAGGAAGGGACATATGTATGTGTAGGGAGTTAAGTTTGATAGGAGAGGATGCATTTGCAGACAGACAAGACAGACAAGACAGCAGACAGGGGTGGTGTGTGACACATGAGATGGGTGAGCACCTTGGATGGGGTGCGTGTTGTGGAATCCAAGTCGCACATGCCTCCATATGACAGCAGCATGACTCATGGCCTCACCCATTGGACTGTCAACAATGCTCCTTCTCTGCCCCGAGGGTGGCTGTGCTGGAAGCTGGGTGCCAGAGTGAGGCTGGCCCACCAGGCTGGCCAGCTTGCTCTAAATCTGGCACAGACAGCCTTCATAGCTGTGATGAACAATCCTGTGCACCATGACTGGCAGTTGATCCTTAGTTACAACAGCTCCTCCACCACTGCTCCCAGGGGAGGCCGGGTCCCATCCCCTGAGGTGGTCCCACCTGTTGCCGCAGGTTGTGCAGGGGCAGCAGAGGTGGCACCACTGATCTCGGTCCCAGACATGCCATGACCTGGTGCTATGGCCAGATGAGGTAAGGTAGGTGGATCAGCTGGAACCAGCCTACTCTCTCATGCTGTGGTAATGAAGGTATAGCAGTCAGTATAGGTTTGTTGTGAACAAATCATAGTAATAACAGCATGGCAGAACATTAGAAATAACCTAATTACACATCAATGCATATTATGTGAAACACAACATTAAATAATAGAACAGTCAGTATGTTAACAGCATGCCAGTAACAGTTACAGCATAACACCAACAAAATAGGGAAGTTAGCAAGATATGTTAATATATAACCATTATAATACATAACAATAAAACACATGTCCCAAAATAGAGTTAATGTAACAACATATGTTAATAGTATAGCAATAACCCACGCCTGGGTGTGGGTAATGCTGGATTTACCCACAGTTGGTGTGCTTTGGTCATGAGAGTGAAGCCCGAGTGGCCAAACAAAGACAACCGTGGGAAAATCCAGCATTACCCACACCCAGAAGTGGGTTATTGCTATTATACAATGACATTATTTAAGAAAAAAATAATTACTTTTCTTTAATAATGGCATTGTATAATGCCTCCTTGCTGCCCTTCTGCAGCTGTCTGATATTCTGCAGCAATTCTGATGTACTGTACATGCGTATGCTTATGTAGTACATCAGAGCTGTGGGCAAAAGCAATGGAGAAAGCAAGATCTCTGTTGCTTTTCACAAACTGTCTCGCTATGTTAAAGGAGTTCAACATAGCGAGACAGCTTTAAAAAAAGCAACGGAGAATCTCCGTTGCTTTTTTTAAAGCTGGCTCTCTATGTTAAACCCATTTAACAAAGCGAGACAGTTTTGAAAAAAGGAACGGAGAAAGCAAGATCTCCGTTGCTTTTTACAAAGTGTCTCGCTATGTTAAAGGAGTTTAACATAGCGAGACAGCTTTAAAAAAAGCAACGGAGAATCTCCCTTGCTTTTTTTAAAGCTGTCTCGCTATGTTAAACCCATTTAACATAGTGAGACACCTTTAAAAAAGTAATGGAGATAGGAAGATCTCCATTATTTTTTTTTAAAGCTGTCTCGCTAAACTCGTTTAACATAGCGAGACGGTGTGTATAAAGCAACAGAGATCTTGCATTCTCCGTTGCTTTAAAAAAAAGACTGCAGTGGTGGTGCTGCGGTAGCGTTGTCTCCTCACAGTAAGACATTGTACTGTTCGATTATCAGCTAGAGCGTCTTCTGTGTGGAGACATGCATGAATGGGCGTACCTTCATTGAAGGTTGTTCATCAGGGCTGGCAACTCGGCATGTAAAAATCTACTGCCAGTCATTAGCGGACCAGAGTTCCGCTGTGACAATCCCTAACCGGGAAAAGCCGAAAAACAACAACTAATGGAAAATGTCCGGGTGACCGGACCTTTTTCCATTAGTATAACTCTGATTTACAACGTGCATGCTGACCAATCAGCATGCACATTTTAGAATATTAATGGGGGGTCGTTGTATAATAAACTGTAACCAATAAATAACAATAAGAAGTAAATGAAGATAAGGGGTGGGGAGAGAGAGAGAGAGAGAGAGAGAGAGAGAGAAAAAAACAGTTCATTAGCAAGATTGCAGGTTATTTCCATGACAACAGTACTACTATCTACTCTACGGGTCTGTATTTTCTTTATGTGTACAGTGACTACAAGTATCCTATAGCTGATGTAGCATGTACATACCTCTCAAGCTATTTGCATGTGACACTATGGGCCAAGCAGTAACAGCTGCAGGTACATAACTACACAGAACACTTGCACATCAGGTGGACCTATATAACTACCAAGGTGTTCTGTGGGCTGATATGGTGATACTTTGCAATCTAGGTAATCATTTCCATAGTAATCCTGACAGATGGATTATGCACTATTAATTATTTGTCTAGTTGTCTACTGATGTACTATGTTCTTCATCTGTAAATATGTTGTAAGTAATTGCTATGCAAATTGTTAATCGCTATGTAATCCAATGTAACTACTGTCTCTTTATTTTAACTGTGGAGCTTTTCTCCCTGGGCCTCCACTGAAAATGGACCTATGTCCAGTCGGACACTCCCGGTCAACAAATATAAATAAACAAATAAATAAATAGTTATATAACATGAAATTGTGAAACTTGAGAGACATGTATATGTACAGTGTGGACACTAAACAGCTGTCATGCCTTGGTTGGCAAGCATAAGAGTAGAACCCAATAGAAGTGACTGCAGGGGACATCTGCATAGAATGTATTAATTGACTGCAGCAACTTTTAACAGACAATCCATGCATACAGCCATACTGAGATTACATATTTTATTTCTGACTGAACATTGCTGATGAACACATTCTTGCTAACGATTTTAAGAGTCTGTAACATCTAAACACACAATTATCTACTAATTATATGAGCTACCTCACCCATTTACCTGTAGTTCCTGTGGAGAGAAAATTTATGAGCATTACGTGACTGTTACTGTAATATTTACTGCTACATACCACTGGATTTGAACCCTGGACTGTTTGTGGCAAAATGTATTATATACAGAGCATTTACCAAACTGAGCTACTCTGTCACTGCTGAGCATTGACTGACTGATATTTTCCTAGAGGTCACCTGGAACCAAAATATGAGCTGGTAGTACTACTACAGTGTTATACTAGACTGGAGTGACAGTAGAACTCACATGCATGAAATACAAGCCTAATGCAGATAGTAGGTAAGCTATATTTCAGTATCACATCTGTGAAGTCAACAAACAATATCAGCTCATAGAGTGGGCTATCTCACCATTATACCTTTATTATCTGATGTCTGTGGATGACAGAGCATTATGTGACCAATACTGGCTTAGAGACAGCCTTGAACAGTACTTATATGACTTAACCAATACAATTTGCAGCCATTAGATTTACATTCTACAGCTTGCAAGTTATACTTGACTGCAGCTCCTTACCTTACAGCTTCATTGCATACAACCCTAGTGCAAAGTTTATGACAACACAATCCTGATGTACACCATGTTCCTTGATGTTATTAGTATTGTTTCATGCTTTTATTGCACAATTGACCATTATTAATTTATTGCAATGCAGTTCTAATTCCACATTTATTGTACTACAAACTCTCTTGTATATATTTTAATGCAGTTATTGGTATTGTTTCATGTTTTTATTGCACTACAGCTGGCATTATTCATTTATTGCACTACAAACTTTACTGTATATACTTTATTGCAGTTATTGCTTTACTCTTTCTTGTTTATTTCACTACAGTTAGCATAATACATCTGTACACACCACACTCATGGGGCAACCTGTCCAAGCACCTGGCATGCAACTCGACATTGGGAGCCCTCTCAGCTAGAGCTGTTGGGAGAGAAGCACACCATTATGCATACCAGTTTTGCAGACATTCAGATTACATTTTAGTAAACAGAGAAAAGCATTCCCTGCCCTCGCTTCTTGGACCCAGGTGTCCAAGAGTCGCCTCTTCCATCTTTTCATGTCATCATGGTGATGATCACACTGCTCACCTGTGCAGGGGATACTAGTAACACTGGTGAGTTCTTTGGCCGGCCTGTCCCAGGCTTCCACCTTATACTCTGAGCCCTGGACACTGCCTTGCAGCAGCTTGTCACCATTGTTTTTCGCAAGGAGACCAACCATGACCCTGGACTCCTGAATGCCCTAATGCTGCACCTGAAAGCATGCATTTTCACCAACACCACCAGCCATAGTATACCTTCACTTGACAGAACTCCAATGGATTCTGCTGTATTCCTGCCTATTGGTTTAATATAGGCTATTTTTCCACCCTTACATGTCATTGGGCAACATTCAAAAAGTGCTGCTTCACTTAGCACCACTCAAACCAGCACAGCTAAGCTGGGAAACATGATAACTCACAGAACCATAGTCTTAGTGAAACTCAGCAGTGTGCAAACCAGCCAAGCACAGCCGAGCAGTGCAAAAACATTGGCAACCATTACCATATTTATGCAGTGCTTAGCAGGTCTAAGCACAGTTGATCAGAGCTTAGCAGAGTACAGTGGGGCCATATTTTAAAATTGTCTACATAATATGTATATCAAAATTAAATACACATTTTCCCTTCCATGTATTCAGGCCCTAGACCTATTGCACATGAAACTGTAACTACCCATTTAGCTACTTGGATATTAAGAAATCTGGTATACCTTCACATATACCACTGAGCTACCTATAAACAGTGCTGAGCATCGCAACATGCAAACACACTAAGACATGCTTAAACACACCTTTAAATAAATAATTAATCACATCCGGTTTCTATTTTTAGATGTCTGGCAGGTTTCTGCTATCTTATGTGTGAGCGCAGCATAACATTGCTGTGTTCCACACTGTACCTCACAAACATGCTTTTTTTAAAAGATAAATAAATAAAAGTAAAACAAAAAGACATTGCAGGAAGTCTCGTACTCATCTGCAGCAATGGTTAGCACTACACCTCCCCCTACACTGATTCAATAACTGTCTTCCTCGGATCTCCCTTGGCATTGCGTCATCATTAATATGCATCATGTGCTGCCGAGAGGGAACTTTGACCATGAACATGGATACAATTTGTGTAGGCTCTACAGTGTGCCCACACAAATTTTATTAAATCCTGTGGATTGTCTTCCCAAAGCAGCAGCAGATACAATTAAAAATCACGCCATTTTTAGCTAGCATCCTTAACAAAAAAATATCAAAATCTGTATGCACGCAAAAGCAGAAATAAAGAAGTCTGTGTGTTTACATTCTGGAGTTTTAAAATGTTTAAATTACTGCATAAGCATTATCATAACGTATTAATTATAGTTCTAGAAATATAGTCATTTGTAGAGTAATTGGGATAATTACAATATTTAAAAAATCTTCTAGACTGACACAAAAATTACAGATCCTAAATTATTATACAGATTTAATTTAGTTTCTGAAATTATTTCCATGAAATTAAATGTTAGCAGCATTTCTTAGCAGGTTGCAAAACATAGCCCTATGACGAACATTATCTAATTAATTAATTAATTTTTAATAAAGAAGTTCACTCATGCATTTACAAACAGAACAAATTAAACTAAAATATGAAGTTCTACTACTGATATTATTGCATATAATTTGGAATGGCTTTCTGTATTTGATTTATGACCTGACTGGCATGTAAAATAAATCCCATGACAGTAAACTCTCTAGAGGTCTTCAGCATTTTAATGAACACACAAACTGGTATTTAACATGCCACACTGTGGATTCTATATTCTCTACCCTGCTGGAGTTCCTCTTGCTTTTAAATGACTTTCCTGTTTCTCAAACTAACATAACACATCCTTCATAGTTAATGACCTACCACTGGAATCAAGTCATAGTATGAGTAACCTTTAGCAATCAGTACACTGCTGAGACGTTTTGCACTTGCACTGTAGGGCTTCCATAACATCGTGCTGTCACTTGCATTAAGCCAGACTCTGCCCTGACAAGGTGCTTGGTGATGAATAGCACAAACAACATTCAGCAAGAAAGTTTACTCTATTATTAAGGGCAATCAATAGCAGCAGAAGTATAGAGTGCTCATTAAGAATAAAAAAAAATAGATTTTACATGCATTTCAAATAATGGTTTACTATGGAAAACATTAATATAAAATCATGAAGACAGCTGATTATTTTCATTAAACAGTATTTTCCTCTTCCTGCTAAGATACGAGTTGTTTATGCCATTAAGTTCTGTATGCATTCAAGTAAAGGATATATTAAATATGGCCAGTTATCTTACATTTCTAGAGCTGATTTTAAATATCAGCTTTTTTGGACTAGTCTTCATACTTCTCAATTGGCGCTAATTGTGCCTCACGTTTTTAACTTGTTCCTTATAAAGTTTTAATACTCCCAGGAAACCATTAACCATTGCAGTCTTAAACTTTTGATGTTTCAGCAAATGCATACAGATGCAAAATTTGTTGCTTTATTAATGTTCTGAACATTGCCTGAAAATCTGTAGTGCTGTTCCTTCTTTCTGACCCTGCGTATTGGAATACTGGTCTAATGAGGTTGATTGCCTTAATTCTTGATGACTTTACTCAAGAATCAGGGAAAAAAACAAAATAATAGAGATACAAAGGCTCAAAAGCAGTGACAATGTTTAAATGTCACTAGTTTTCCTTAAAAGATTAACAGACCAATAGGTTTTGCATCAACATTCATTTTCTGAGCAGTGAGCGGTATGGTACTCTTAACGTCTGGCCATACTGACTGTAATCCTTTATAATTTAGCAGAAAATCAAAACTTATAAAGGACAAGACAAAATTATGAGATGAAAATCAGGGACATAAAGCAAAACTGAACACACTTTAGGGACTTCATAGGATGAGTACCACAAGGAAATAAAGCCATAGGAGATGTGTAGTGGAAGGCCTTTCCATCTGTGGAAGGCCTACTATTTCTCTATAATGTCACCCTTGGAGCGTATTAATATGCTTAGAAAATGGTTTATTTGCTAAGTTGCTTATGACTGAAAACTCAAAATACTGAATTTCATTTGACTGAGACCACAATACCTAATTTTAAAAATACTAAAAACTCATTTGACTGAGTCTCCATATAATGAGAGCTTACAATGCTGAATTTCAAAATACTGAATTTTAAGCCATATATGCAGTGTGTTTCCCTTCACCTGTGAATTTCTTGTGATAAAAAAAAAATTCTGTAACCTAAAGTGCCCACTATCAGACTTCCAATAGTAGCATAGAAAGTAGTGCTGCAGTGTTTCTAAATGTGGGTATGTCTCTTTATATTTTTATGGGAAGTATCTAAAGTAGTATGGCGGACGTTTCATGTGCTCCCAGAAATAGTGGCAGTTTGTACAGTACTGTAAAAGGTATATGCCCTTTTCCCCACTGTAGTGAGATCCTGGAGTTAGTATATACAGCTGGGGGTGTGGGGGTGCATATGTAGATATATTATATTTTGAAATAAAATAGTTATCTGTCCTTCTGCTTAATATTTGAATGTTGGGCTAGAATATGCCATTGATGCTGGATGAAGTATTTCACATCCAAAACATAGATGTCAAGCAAGTATTTAACATATAATTTATAACATCTATGTGACACACACACACACACACACACACACACACACACACAGATGTAACTACACATATACATCCACTCATACGTGCAGGAATACAAGCTGTCATATACAGACACACACACACACACACACACACACACACACACACACACACACACACACACACACACACACACACACACACACACAGATGTAACTGCACACATACATCCACTCACATATGCAAGAACACAAGTTAACATATACAGACACACACACACACACACACACACAGATGTAACTGCACACATACATCCACTCACATATGCAAGAACACAAGTTAACATATACAGACACACACACACACACACACACACACACACACACACACACACACAGTTTAGCATGGTAGTAGAAATGCTTTTTTTTTCAAATATATTTTTATTTCCTTTTAGAACATGAATTTACATAAAACCTTCAATAGGTGATATGATGGTAACAAAATATTGTTCATTTACACACAATATGACATAAAATAAAATAACAATACTATAAAACAGGAAGTGTTGAAAGCAAACCAAAGACTAAACACGATAACTTATATACACTATGTACAATAAGTGCTGTTTTCACTTCATCGCTTTCTTCTACTTGCAATTTTTTTGCTTTCGTTTCATTTTCTTAAAGCTGCAGTTTGAAAGTAGAAAAACAAAAATGGCAGATTAAAGAAAACATTCATTCATGCCAATTGATTTCTTGCAGTAAATAGCTGATCTTATTTTTTTACTGATGTCTCCTTGTAGATTTAAGTTCCTTTTTGGAACATCGATTTGTTTAACTGGTATTTGTTATTCCTGAAACACATTTTCTTAAAGTCAATGTTATGTGCTCAAGCTAACAGAAAGTATACTCTGCCACAATATACAGCCCAGACATATGGCTCTGTAATATGATTTTCCACATGATCGCTAATGTCAGATATGCTACTACTGTCAATAACACAACTTGCTTTGATTCTTTCTATTTCAGAATTAGATACACCACAACTAGCAGCATATAACAAACTCACAAAAATATCATGGATTATAAATGTAATTATTGGTTATCTAAGTCGCACAAGTAGTGTACCGTTAACTTTTCACATGTCATAATTTATAGGTTCCATTCCATACTTGTGTAGTAATGTCCCTATGCATGGCTCAGATGTCTGGCTGATCATTTTGCACAGAAGACTAGAGGATAATGCATGAACAACCTATAGTATTACTAAGTATAACCCTTTTTCCCTTAAAGTATTCTCCCAACAACACAACTAGAACTTTTGATTTTTTGCAACACCTCTGCCAGCCTTCATGAGAGTGGGAGCCATCACTAGTCAATGTATTCCCCTATAAGGTGAGAGCTGATCAAAGGGTCATCATCAGAGCAGATAATAGGTCTCCTAGAGAACGGACTATAAAAAAAAAAAGTTCTTTCCTTCAAATCTGTTGAACAATTTCTGACAGGATGATAAGGGGAGATTAGGTGAGGCAATCACATTTAAAGAGACACATAAAGCAAATAATAATGTCTACAATGGTGAGACCCCTGGGACAGACAGGATGAAGGCCATGATTATAAAGTGATGAAAATCAAACATTTAAGGCCCTTAAGAAATTCTTCAATATTTCATACTGGCACTCTCTCTTCCTGTATTACAAGGGGACTGTTGTATTTTGTAAGGAAGACAAAGGCCCCAAAGCAGGACAAGGACCCCTCTATTGTAGTGGACTACTCTACTATATGTCTTATATGGCAGCAAAGCTTTATGCTAAGAGGATTCAGTCCAACATGACACATCTAACCATGCAGCTCAGGGAGGATTCATAAATGCCTCTCACCCTCTTGGTGCAAGTAATCTAGACAAAACCTAAAATAATGGAGGGACAAAGGCTCAAAAATAGGGACAGATTTTAAATATTGCTCTTATAAATGTAGAAAGTTGATTGAATAACAGGGTTTGTGTTAGTGTGCATTTTCTCCAGGATATGAAGTCTGAAACTCACATTTATGTCATTATTTAGTGACTTAAATCCTCAGTGACTTACCAGAAAACAACAAATTTTATAAGGACCAGACCAAAAATATGAGGTAAAAATCTGGACATTCTGTGAAAATCTGTGCAGTAGCGTGATATGAATTCATGAAAGCTTGAGCTAGCATAGACCATGCAGTAGCTTGGCTACCCTGTTGTAGGGGCAAACTGAAAGTGTAAATAATATCAGTGTTACAGAAAGCTGCGGTGGTACAGTGGTAGCATTGTTGTCTCACAGCAAGAGGTTCTCCTGTTCAATTCTTGGCTGGAGTGCCTTCTGCGTGGAGTGTGCATGTCCTCCCCATGGTCGAGTGGCCTCCGAAAGACATGCGTGAATGGGCATGCCTTCGCTGAAGGTTGGGCGTCAGGCTGGCAACTCGGCACCATAAAAATCTACTGTCAATTATTAGCGGACCGGAGTTCCGCTGTGGCGACCCCTAACCGGGGAAAGCCAGAAAGACCAACAACAACATTGAGGCTAACTATAAAGCTATTAATACTCTTTAAATACAGTGACTTTGGAATCCCCTGTTTTGGAACAACCTTTGATGAAAAGTAATGACATGATTTTAGGATGGCAAGAATGGACAGACAAAGGAATTTTGGCACTTTACTAGTTAACTCAAATGGTAGAATCAGTGTTAAATTTTGCTTACTTTGTTTATTTAAAGGAGGCCTAAAGCTTAGTGTCAAGAGACATAATTGCAACTTTTTTATTAATGTTGAGAACAGTTACATAATCTGACTATTGAAGATTAGTTGCGCAACAACAAGAAGTGTTGTAGCAGAGGTAATGTTTTTCATTTAGTAAAGACACCCCATATAGATAATGACTTAGTTGTATCAGATGTCACTCTATTAAAGGTACATTTGAAAGAGATTATCCAGTGTTTTGTGGGCCTCTATAGTTCTATTCTCTTTAGTTTTTCACTGAGAGCTCTGTTGACTTTTTATTATTACCCCAATGTCTGAGCATTAGTTAACGTTTCTATAAGGAGGGCATTAGATTCTAAATAAGGGTAAAGAGCACATAAAGAGGGAGGAGGAGTAAGAATAATGAGGGTTTTTGTCTCCCTAGCAGTTTGGAATCACTGCGATTTAACTAACCTTGGGGTGCTTTAGTAACTGTAATTCTGTAAAACAAGTCTAGGACTGGGCAATGGAATTATGTTAAGAAGTGCCAGGGCTCGTCTTCATGGCTGCAGAAGGGAATTGGTTAGGCTTACACTCCAGAGCTTTGCAGAGATGATAATACTCTGGAAAACTCTAGGTAAGTCAGCTTGCTGTTGTAACTAGGTTATGTATTTCTTCTGAAAGGGAGCCTCCAAAGAGGCTGTCCATAGTGAGATTACAGAGGTTTATGCACATTTAATTAAGTCACTATTCATTCCTAGACATGGAATACCCAACATCTGGAATGTCACACCACTTTATAAACTTATCAGATAAGTAGCCAATATGTGTCAGCATGTTCCCTACTATTCTAGATTATTAGTTGAGTGGTATATTGTTAACATGTTTTACCTACAAGGTTGACAGATATGTCACAGAACTATTTTATCTTGTATAAACAACAACACATATGACTTTACTGATAATTATTTAAGCACACTTTATTATTGTTTATGTGAAAATATTCAAACAAAATGTATTAATGCATTTTGAATTACAAATGACATGCCCATGTATTATACATGAGCTCTGAAGAAATAATAGCACACAGGTGATACAACATTATCACATTGGTATAGCACAACTTCATTTTGTCTAACTTAAAATTCAATAGCATCACAATGTTCATTACACTCAGAGATTGAATAATGTGATACCAGCCAGGTAAGTGCAGGTTTAGAGTGCTGAGTATCTCTGTTACTCACAATGGATTTGGGTCAACCATATATAGGAATCCAATGGCTCACAGCAAGAGGTTCTCTGGTTTGATTCTCAGCTGGGGTGCCTTCTAAGCGCAGTCTGCATGTCCTCCCTGCAGTCACATGGGTTTCTTCCAGGTGCTCCGGCATGCTGCAGGCAGATTAGACACTCTAAATTGACCTTAGGTGTGTGCGTATGTGTGCCTTCTGTGGTTGAGATTGGGAGCCAGGCTTGAGATTGGGAGCCAGGCTGGCAACTCTTCAATGTAAAACTCCACTGCCAATTGTTCTGAGGACCATTGTTCCCCTGTGGTGACCCCTGATGGGAAAAGCCAAAGAGAGAAGAAGAAGTAAAAGAACAAGAAGTTAAGGATGTGTCTGGGATATACAACATTCAGGAAACTCCATAAGGGGTCCTCTGTTGATCTGATTTCCAAAAAATTAAGACAAGACTCTACAAAATCAAGAGATCTCACTACACCAGAGCTAAGACATTAGACTGCTGCATTCATGAGTTGTCACAGCTCTCCGAAACCAATGATTCAAAAAAGCAACAGCAATGCTTGATCGAGCTGTATACTGAAGATCATTTGGTCATGTAAATATTGACTCCACATGACACAGTTGTTCTGTGCTGGGACATCTCTTGTTTGGCATCTACTTTTCTGAAATAAAAGAAAATACCAAAGGACTCTAACTGACTAAATTTGCAGATGCATGCAAGTTAAGACCAGTGGGTGAATCTGCAAAAGACTTTGCCATTATGCAGTAAGGTTTGTCCCAAATAAATTACTAGTGCCAACATTATGGATTGAAACAAAATGTCAGATAATGCATTACTGTATCCTTTGCAAAGTTATTTATCACAGGGAAATACCACATTAACAATAGACCATTGAGTGCTGCCCCAGGTGCTCAGGATCACCACGTCTCCACAGTAGTTAGAAGGGCATTCTATATTGCTCACCTCAAGTAAGGGGATTGCCTCCAGAAAAAAGCATGTTATAATTCCCCTGTACTCTTCCTTAGTCAGGCAATAATACAGTGTAATGCTGTCTTTGGTATGTACCTCTCCAACACCTGCAGCAATTGGAGAGACCACAAAGGTTTCTTACAAAGAAAATTCAGGGTATCCAGCACATGTCATATGTGGACAGACTGAAATCACTGTCTCTTTACTCTGTGTCATACAGACTGCTCAGAGGTGACCTGTGCCTTGCATTTAAGGCAATCTCTGACATGAAGGACATGTTTGAAAAGAAGAATGAGAACACAGGGAAGGTTGTTAGGTCAAGAAGAGTTACATTTAAATGTGGTGCCTGCCATCAATGTGAGTACATTTCTGAAGGGAATGAAATATGGATTCCCTCTAGAGGTATTAGGATGGTAGTTTCCAAACATTACAATTATGGTATGAAAGGGTTAATATATATATAGGAATTTGTGGAGTTTGTAATAGTTTCTATATTGGAAAAACTGTACGTACCCTTAGGAAGAGGATATATGAACATCTCTATGAGATTACTAAATATAAGGGATCTAATGCCTTTTATAGGCACTCTTTAGTATGTAAAAACATGAATATTAAGGTTTCAGTAGTGGGACAGGTAGTTACTGATCCCCGTGGTGGTAACTGGGAGTCTAGGGTTGAATTTAGGGAGTTATTTTGGCAGTTAAGGACTGATGCTGGTGGATCTCCTGGCTTTAATGACTACATTAGCATTAACAGTGTTCTAAAATTATGACAAGCTAAGCTATGACTGTATTTTTTATGTTTTTATAATCATCACAGTATTCATATTCCTTTTAATTATTCACAGTATTTTATTACAGGGTTATTTATTATTTTATGCATAGACTTATTTATTTAGGTTAACATAGGTAACAATTTACAAACTATGGTAATGTTTTATCAGTCATTTGAAAACACTTTGAAAGTTGCATGATTTTTGAACACACACACACATTGAAGCATGTTATTTAAGGGGAGGGATGGGTTCTTTAAGAAACAATTGTTTAATTAAGTAAGAGAGTATTTAACACACCTGATGGATTTTATTTTCAGTTCTGATGAAGCTTTTTATTATACGAAGCAAAAGCACGCTTAACATTGACTGTGTTTGGGTTTGTGTTGAGCCCATTTTACTGCATTTTGGAGATGGAACATTTTTTTATTAATACTACTACGTTGATCTGCTTGTTTAACTGCCTTGGATTTTGGTGCTTTTACTGGTTTGGTTCATTTGTATTTGTGAATCTCTGACCCTGCCTTAATGGAAATGCTACACATTCACAAGTCAAACTGTACATGTGTCACATGCTCAAGGGACTGTAACTTGGTATGTGACATCAGTAGGACTTGCTGGAGGGACAGATTTGTCTCACAGAGGTTCCCTCGTCTCTGGAACAGACTTTTAATCTATGTTTAGTTCATAGTTCATAGTTTAGTACTAAGCTAACTGCCCTTGTGAGCCATTTTAAGCTTAGCCAATTATCCCTTGTGGGACTCAAACCCTGCACCTTGTGTTTGTAAGGCAAACACCTTAGCCATTAAGCCACCCACCCAACCCTCTCTTGGGAACAAGGGTTTACTTGGATAGGCTTCTAAGGGTTCTAGGGCCATTAGCCTAGCAACCTCCTATGATCCTATGATCTTGTTTAGAAACTTATGTTGACAGTGAGACACATGCAACAACTGGCATGCCCACAGAGATACATTACTGAAAGGATGCAAAGCCTAAACAACATGTCTTACACGGACCAACCCAAAACCTTCTCAGTATTTTTGATATCCTACATACTGTTATGAGGTGACGTGTTTGGCATACAAGACATCCTCTGACCCAATACTGATGGATTTATTGCATATCAGCAAGTCAAATGGCATCAGAAATACTCAGTCTAGGGGTCTAAACTTCTTCTGCAACATTCACAGAATGGTTTCCAGGGACAGGTATATTTCGTAGAAGATACCTCTGCTTTGGAAGAGACTCCCCATCCACATAAGTTTATCCCTGTCCATATTCAAGTGTAACTTTGATCTATGGATGGGAAACAGAAGAGTTACCCCAGGACTGCCCTATACTACTATTGGTTTTTACCATGTATTTGTCTCATAAAATTATCTATGGTATGATTCCCAGTTATCCTCATTAGAGGTAATACATAATTATCAACAATAGGGTGGGTAAAGTTAATCTCTGATTTTTTTTTTTTTTTTTTTTGTTTCTTGCTTTTGTTTTTGACTTTGGATTTTTTGGCCATGGACTTTTGCCATACTTGTGTACAATTGGGGGAGTTTGGTTTAAAGTCAATCTCTAACCAAATGGAATAGATAAATTCAAGCACAGAAAGGGAAACTGGATATGTTTAAAGTGGCCCTCAAGGACAGCTAGCCTAGTAATTAGCTATGAATCTATGAACCTATAAATTATGTGTTGAATCCAGACAGTTGAAACAAGTACAGCCTGTGATGAAACCTCTACTGGAGTGCAATGTTACTGCAGCTTTTTTCAGACTGCATTTATGTGGCTGATGACTCAGAATTATTTTACTGTATATTCATTGTGAAAATGTTATATGGAGAAATGAAAGACAATTCATCACCGTTTGATCAATATAGCAGAGGGTACAAACAATTGATCCCTCATGGATAACGTCTGATCAATCTTGATGTAATGGCTATAACATGTTTACTTGAGTTCTGTTAAAATTCTGTCAAGTTTTGCTCACATAAAATAACTAAGTAACCTAGCTGCGATTGGTGAAGTGAGGATGGGTGGGTAAAGCCTCCCACATTTCTATGCAGGGAGCTTTGCTCTTTAACCTCTTTCCTAAAATAACATCCACCAAGGTTTCACAGCCTCAAAGACAGTTTGCAAAAGTTGATGAGATGGTCAGCTGATGTAGTGGAACTCAAAGGCATGCATATGTATACCCATGTAACACTGGTGGTGACATTGCACATGCACATTCTCACATTCTCTTTCCTCCCTGGTAAAAGCTGGGGCTAGTATTCATAGTCCAGGACTTTGCACATGCATAAAGGTTATCTGCAAGAAGCACCGGTAGATGGATATGTAAATAAGCTCAGTGTAGGTCATTTGCAATGAATGAGCATAAGCTAAACGTTTTTTAAAAGCATGCCCAATTATGGCAAAAGCATTAACTGTCTACAATTCTGCATTACAACATAGCAAATTAGTACATAAAAGTATGAGGCTTTATATCACTTCATTTGTTTTTAAGTATGGGTAAGTTTGGTTAAATACAGTCTCATTTGAAAGTTATAATGTAAGTGTCAGCCTGTACAGTAGTTATAATTAACATTTAAAAAACATAAAGGGGGTTAGAATGTTTTATGTAGCAATATCATTATCTGAACTCCCTGATGTTTTTTTTAAAGAATGGAAAGTGGGAGATAGGAAAGATTGAAAAAGGAGGGAAAACAATCAGGGGAACATAGAAGGAAAACATTAAGAGGGCTTACACTGGAATAGGTGGGAAAGGGGGGGGCACCAGGCTTTTGACTGGGGATACACCCCTCTATTTTTTTAAGTTTTGTTTGTGATCGGGCAATACGAGGGTGATGGACAAATGATAAGGGAAGAAGGGCTGAAGAAGAGATGGGGTAGGAGTCCCTAGTCCACAGAGCCTCAAACACTTCCACTGCCAGATGATGGTGCAGTGGAGCCTCTTGATGTTGAGGGGACAGGGGCCTGTAGTGGTGCAATGGTCAGCACCAACAGGGAGAGCATGTTTTCAGCACACTGAAGAGAGGCTCTGGCAGGCTGAACCATCTGTATACTACCTGCTCCAGTACTTCCTCTACCAGGTTCCAAAGTCTTTTTTCTGTGAGGCTTTCCAGTTGGCCATGTGCCAGGGTGCCATGCAGGATTGTTGCACCTGCCTGACCATGTGAGGATGTCCCCAGACAGGCATAAAGTGAGCACTCCATAACCTGGGAGGTACATACCTGGGCCACTTCAGAGGGATTTGAGTCTGTAAAAAAGTAAAATAAATAGAAGAGAAACAAAATAATAATGGAGAAATAAATACATAATTAAAGTAATAAAAACAGAGAACAGGAGAGGTGGAGGACAAAAAAGAAAATACTCAATAAATCCACACATCATGTTACATGTTTCATTTCTGAAAACAATTTTATATTATACTTAAATCTTTAGAGAAGTAAACGTTATGTACAAGTGTTTATGCATGCAATGAGCATATTCATTTGGGAAGTGCTTGTGTATTTGGGAAGAAGGATATGAGCAATGCTTATGCAGATGTCAGATGAATTCATTCGAGAAATGCTTGTGAGTGTGTTCCTGTCAAGATCTGTACAAGTTTCTATGTCTGATATTCAATACATTACTAAAACACCATTTATAAATATTGCAGTTAATCATTTAAAGACAAAATAATGCAGTTTATAGTGATATATTTGTTACATTTGCTTGCAGTGATATAATGATTTCACTGCAGTTCTTTCAGGTCCAATGCTCTAAAAATATTTCCTTAAAATAGTTTAAAATAGACTTCTGCAGTTACAAACTGGCATATCTCTCTGTTTAGTTTACAGTAATATAATGATTTCCCTGCATCTATTTAAAGTAAGTGGAGTATACTTTTTATACACATTAAAAATAGTTTAATGCAGAATACTGCACTAATGTACTAACATGTCAGTTTTGGTTTCAGTAGTGTAATGAATGTTCTCTGCTGACTTAAGTTTAAATTGAAATATATTTATGTGTGTATGTGCGTGTGTGTGTAACTATACAAATAATTATCATTTAAACAAATATTATTTTATGGAACTGTAGTCATAACTTAACCAGCAAATTAAACAAGCCTAGCTACACTTCATTCCTGCTGTCTTTTGTTATACCTTATCTCTTACTCATCTTATAAAAAAAAGACATAAGACTATGCTTGTTTACCTGTATTTTAAATAGCTTATATACATATGCATACATATATATATATATATATATATATATATATATATATGTGGATCTAAGACATTTGCTGGACTGAGCAAATGTCTGAATCCATAAAACCCAAACACACTTTAACGAAAGCGCTTTTACTGAAAAAGTACTTTCGCTAAAGCGTGTGACAAAAAAAAACACTACATTTACATTTTAGCAGGGGGGCAAAGCCCTCCTGCATCCCTCATGTGGAAGGCTGTGCCCCCCACACCCCCTACTTTAATATTCTCCCTCCGAGACCGCACTACAGTGGAGAAAAGGTAAATTTCCCTTACCCGCACCGTAGTACAGCCTCGGCAACAGTCATACGTACACAAAAGTGCTTCTTCGGTGAAAAGCACTTTTACGTAAGTATGCCCGGCCATTTGGATTTCGGACATTTGCTCAGTTGAGCAAACGTCCTAGATCTCTCTCTCTCTCTCTATATATATATATATATATATATATATATATATATATATATATATATACATATATGTATGTATGTATGTATCCACAAGACAATGCATTCACAGCAGTACTTTCTCAATTTTATTTTTTTGTTTTGGTTTGCATATGTGTGACTGTAGGAATTCTTATAGTGTGCCAGTCTTCTCTTTAACGCAAGTTAAATGTAGGTAGAATGCTGTTTTCAAAATGCTTGGATGTAAATGTAACACTGTGTTCAGGTTTAAGTTATTCAAACCCATACAAATGTAACAATTCATGGAAGTTTGCATTTCCTTTGCTGTACAAATATACAAAGACTGACAGATAATGAAGTAAAACAGCCTATTCATTTCTTATAAAGTATGTCCTGGTCATTCACTTCACAATGCAACCCCACCAACCTCCATTATGACTAGGGTGTGGTGCTTGACTGAGACTAGAGCCATATACATGCACTTACATTAGTTTTGAGCAAACAGCTGCGATAAGCAATTATTGCACTATTTCCGTGCCCCATAAAACAATAATTTATTTACCAAAACTGTTTGAATCTAATCTAAGTAGTAATTCAGTTTATGCAATGATAAATTAAATTAGTATGTATAACTGCAAAATTCTTTTCTTTTTTCAGTGTTCATAAATACTTGAACTGGTCCAGCACATGTATGTTTTTGATTTACAGAGTTGCATATGCAGATTATTATTTAAGTATACATATATTACATTTGCATATATTCAGAACATTATGTTAATACATCATTATATCTTTTTAGATATATGCATTTATGCATATACATATGTTTCATTTGCATTAACATAACAGCATTACATATAATATTTACATTTACACATATCTTTTTAGGAAATACCTCTACTTATGCAAAGTTGTTATACTTCTTTTATGTTTAATATGACCCAATTAAATAGTGACCATTAAAAAGCAAAACTGCATACTTACTATAGAGGTATGTCCTTCTCTCCACTACCTGGTCTTCCCAGTTTGCCAGCTGGTCTGGCCTTTGCTTCTATAAGTCATCACATCAGCGACAGCACTGTTTGGCTGGAGCCTGTGATACATGTCAACCAGCTCCTGCCAGATATCAATTTTCTCCTAGTAGTACTTCATGTGCACACCTTGATCTTAACCTGATATGACTCATTGAGAATGTTTACCATAATACGGGTCCAGAAATTAGGTGAAGGCCCAATAGTAATATATAGGAAAGGGAAGAATCTCAAATCAATACTAGAAAGGTGTCATACAATACAGGTTAGGAATCCGGGTATGAGTAAATGTTTGAATTGCAATTATTGCAAGTGTATGGATGAAACTAATAATTTTCAAATGAATGGAACAACATACAAATTGAAAGGAAGATATAACTGCAATTCAACGTTTGTAACATACTTAGCAAGATGTACATCCTGTCCATGTTTTTACATTGGTAAAACAGAAAGGAGGTTACGAGAAAGGGTGTACGGGCATTTATATGCTATTAAAAAGCTTAAGCTAGAAAATGCACTTGCTAAACATGTAGGTAGTAATAGAAACCAAAGCTTTGAGTTTATGGTGATAGATCAAGTTAAGGTAAACCCTAGGGGTGGACCAAGAAGCCTTAAACTTGATGAGCTTGATTTGACCTGGCAAATTAGACTGAATTCTTATAGCTTCCCAGGGCTTAATGATTCTTGTACGATCAGTAGCTTGTTAAAATTAGCTAGTTTAAAGAGATGAAAAAATGTAAGACACACAATTATGGGAACAGCTTAACATTTTCATAAGAGTGGTAGTACCACTTTTATATATATTACCTGGGTCATCATTATGGGTTATTTTATTAATATTAATTGTAAAAATTTTCAAGAATTACTTGTTCCTCGATTTTATAAATGGAAAAATGAGGAGTATTTTTTAACTGATGGATGACTTGCGTTGCCCTTTTAAATTTTCTGTATCAATTAAGTGGATTTTTTTGTATTTATATACCTATCTTTGATGGTGTTTAGTATTCTGAAGAAGTCAGCATTGGAGGCTGAAGAAAAGCGCTTAAATAAATTTTATCTATCTTCATAACTGTTCGTATTTGCTGTCTGCACTTATCTCCTACCCGTATTTTCCTATTACTGGTTTGTTTAGCCTGTTTGTGGTGTTCAGTTTGGATGGCGATGGGTAGTGGAGATAATAGCAGTCAGTTTAAACCACAGAATACGCCTGTGGTTCTTAACGTTAATCCTGCTGTCGGAGACTCATTGGGTGAGGAGAACACGCCGGTCATGGGCAGCACTCTGGATTTACTTTTGAGTAAAATCGACCGCATTTGCAACAGATTGGACAATATTGATGCAGATCAACGTGATTTGAGGTCTTTCTTCTTGGCTTTTTCTGAGCCTTTTAAACAGCAAACTGTCAGAACCCCGAACGGACTAGCAATGGTTGGGAACACGGGAGTAGAGACACTGAATGGGGATATGTTACTCCAGAACAACGAGCCAGAGGTAGAAGTGGGGCTCAACATATTTGGTCATATTGGTCGCTCTAACCGGACAGTATTAAACGTTGGAAGTAACGTCAACGGACCAACTCAACAAACTGGCAGTTTACACATGACGCCAATGCCTCCACTAATGGAAGATCCGAGTGGGAAGTATATGGGGAATAAAAACACAGTTACTGCTAATGGGAAAGGGTCCGTAATTCCAACAGAAGCAACTGAATCACCGGTAATTACCATTGAGACATCACCGGTAGAATTTATAAACAGAGCGCCACAACTGAGTGATTTGAATCGGCGGAGTAGAGTCGAAACACATGGTCTGGAAGGTAAAAGAAATTCCACTTCATTTACCTCCTGGTTAAAGAATGGATTCCACCTAATTGGTGGGGTCGGTAATAATTTAACTACTGATGAGCAAAGTAATGGTACTGATGATAATCTTATTTTTGATAAATTAAAGTTATTTGATGCTTACCTCATTAAATTGAAAAAATTACAACTTGAAATATCTTATTTCCGTGAGTGCATATAATGGAAAGTTATACCTAAAGGTTTGAGATGAGCATCATATCCGACAGGTTTGGAGAATGGCTCTGAATTTCATGTGGAACTAGTTAACTTATTCGACTGCCAAGGGTTTGAATTAATTGAAACCATTATTAAATATTATTCTTTGTGGTTGGAAGAGTTAACTCGGTATGTGACTGAACTGGATGAATTTATCCAAGCTCATTTTGAGTTTGGGAGATATAAATATGAGTATGAACACATTTTTCTAGTATTGACCAATATATGCTCAAACTGGAATCTAACAAAATTAAAAAGTTGAACAGAGATATCAAAGCGTACAGTATGGGAACTGCTTACCCCATCCCACCACCAGCACAAGTTTGGGGTAAAAAAGATGTCCATCCTAGGCAGATGAACCAAACTAGTGTTAATAAGATGACAAAACCCCTTGAATCAGAGCATAATGAGGTTGATTTGTTGAACACTAACTCTGGGTTTGGTTCACCGGTGATGAATGGAGAGGGAGGGAGCAGCACTCCGTGGTGTAACAGACTACATAGTGCCCAAACTGTTAACAATGCTCTGCAGCGGAATGAAAATTTTCGGCAGGGCCCCTTTACAGGGGCGAGACCAAAACAGAGGAATTACCAACAAACTCAGTACAAGGGAAAACGAGCATACAACAACTACAAGAACTAACAAAAGAGTTTAATCTGGATGATGTATTGAACACCAGCCTTAACGATGATGATGGAGATTCATCTCCCTTTGAAGAGACTGTAGTTTGCCCTCAAGCTGAGTTACTTGACTGTGGGGAAGTTTGTGTAACTCGACCTGATATAATCATGAATAAAGTGGGGGATTATAAAGTATATAACTTTAGTGATACAAAATTCAGTTTTGATATGGTTGACCTACTTTCGAAGGGGTTAACCTTTATCCCATCTAAACCATGGAACATTGTTGACACTATACTGAATATCAAATCTTATGTGAGGAAATTAAACTTTAATGTATTGATGGGAAATGTATATAACGTGGACCACAGAGACATGTTTTATGTGTCTAGTACATATAACCCCCCCTTGCATCCTGTGTTAGATTTATTTAAGAAATGTTGTGAATTAGACATTAGGCATGCCAACATGTTTAAAGTAGGTAAAAATTATCCTACTAATATAAGCAATGATGAATGGGAGATGTTACAATTTTTTTCAACGCAGGATTTAAGGTTTTGTAAACCAGACAAGGGTGGCGGTTTGGTGGTCTTCAGTATGATATAAACAGAGGATGAGTAAGTTACTTAGCTCTGAGGCATATAGTTCTGCTACTCGTACTGAGGTGAATGGAGCTTATAAAGCCATTGGAGACTGCATAGAAGATCTGTTCATAGTAGGGAACATAGGCCAAAAAGTATACAACTATTTGAAAACACTCTACCCCAGATATCCTTTCATTTTCGGTATACCAAAAATTCACAAGAATATAGAGGATCCGCCTTTGAGACCTTTGGTGAATAGTAGAGGATCACCCACGTACTCCTGTGCTAAGGAGGTGGATGCTATCTTGCAAAAGTATTTGGCCAATGAGACCCAAATCTGTAAGGACTCTTGGTCATTTTTGGAGAAATTAGGTGATCTGGAATTTAAAGCTAATTACAACTTTCTTACTATAGATGTGAAGGATTTGTATACCAGTATACTTCAGGATGTAGCACTAGAATGGGTGGTCTTTATGCTCAAAAACCATAATGTACCCACCAGGGAGAATGAATTGGTCTCAGTACTTATAGATCTAGTGCTGTCTAATAATTATTTCATTTTCTCCAATGAGTTCTTCTTGCAAAAAGTAGGGGTAGCTTTGGGGCCCCCCTGTGGGGGGAGCATAGCTAACCTGGTAATGGCTTACTGGGAAGCAGAATATGTATTTAAGGGCAATTGTTTCTATGATAAGTTTGTTTTTTACACACAATTTTTGGATGACATTTTCATTCTGTTTAATGGAAATAAGAATGATAGTTTGTTAGTTTTGAATTACTTTAATAACACAACTAACATCCTTCAGTTTACAGCTATGTTCCATTGTGATACTATCACATATTTAGACATATGTTTAAATAAAAACTATGCTCTGAACACATTAACAGCTAAAATCTTTAGGAAAAATACATATTCTAACACGTTACTTCACTACACAAGTTGTCACCCTTTCCACCAGAAAAAATCTGTCATCAAGGGCCAATTGGTACGAGCCTCTAGAATGGTTAGTTTGGATGACGAATTTGTGGATGAGTGCCAGACCATTAAGAATATGTTTTTACATAGAGTGTATCCAGAGTCCCTCTTGGACACACTTATTCAAGAGGTTTTGGATAAGAGACAGAACAAGATCTTTGTACCATTGTTAAGTGCTAAATCTATGTCAATAACCACAATAGAAAGTGACCTCATAGAGGTGTGAGATATTCTGAATGTCACAATGGAGGTCACTGATAGGGTTAGACAAGTAGATATGAATGTCTCAGTAAATTTTATAACCACCTATAGTGCATATAGCAAACATTGTTTATTTATATTGAGGAAGAATTGGGATTTATTTAAGACTTTTCCAGAAATCTACCAGAAATTAGGTGAAGGCCCAATAGTAATATATAGGAAAGGGAAGAATCTCAAATCAATACTAGAAAGGTGTCATACAATACAGGTTAGGAATCCGGGTATGAGTAAATGTTTGAATTGCAATTATTGCAAGTGTATGGATGAAACTAATAATTTTCAAATGAACGGAACAACATACAAATTGAAAGGAAGATATAACTGCAATTCAACGTTTGTAACATACTTAGCAAGATGTACATCCTGTCCATGTTTTTACATTGGTAAAACAGAAAGGAGGTTACGAGAAAGGGTGTACGAGCATTTATATGCTATTAAAAAGCTTAAGCTAGAAAATGCACTTGCTAAACATGTAGGTAGTAATAGAAACCACAGCTTTAAGTTTATGGTGATAGATCAAGTTAAGGTAAACCCTAGGGGTGGACCAAGAAGCCTTAAACTTGATGAGCTTGAGTTGACCTGGCAAATTAGACTGAATTCTTATAGCTTCCCAGGGCTTAATGATTCTTGTACGATCAGTAGCTTGTTAAAATTAGCTAGTTTAAAGAGATGAAAAAATGTAAGACACACAATTATGGGAACAGCTTAACATTTTCATAAGAGTGGTAGTACCACTTTTATATATATTACCTGGGTCATCATTATGGGTTATTTTATTAATATTAATTGTAAAAATTTTCAAGAATTACTTGTTCCTCGATTTTATAAATGGAAAAATGAGGAGTGTTTTTTAACTGATGGATGACTTGTGTTGCCCTTTTAAATTTTCTGTATCAATTAAGTGGATTTTTTATATTTATATACCTATCTTCGATGGTGTTTAGTATTCTGAAGAAGCCAGCATTGGAGGCTGATGAAAAGCACTTAAATAAATGTTATCTATCTTCATAACTGTTTGCATTTGCTGTCTGCACTTATCTCCTACCCGTATTTTCCTATTACTGGTTTGTTTAGCCTGTTTGTGGTGTATAATACGGGTCCCTGTCAGACTAGCTTGGACCATGGCCTTGCAGCCTCGCAGTTTATACAATGACACACAGTGCCAGAATCAGAATGAAGAATGTAAAAGGTTCAGAACTACTTTTGGGTGTGACATCACATTAACCAAATCCATTTATGCAGCAAGAACATTACATCAGGTATTGATAATATTAGCAAGTTTGGTTTAATCAAAACTGTTTTGTCTCATTCATATTTTTTCTTAAAAAACATAAACATTTCACTTAACATGCTGAATAAAAAAATGTAATCTATTGAATAATCGTCCTGTATATATGAAATAGCATAAACTACTTTATGCTTATAAAGGGTTGAGTGGAACACTTAACATGCACACTGCCTACATTGCCATGTATATGGTTTATATGATTTACATGTATATGATTTACAATTGCTACTGCTGCTGGCCACTGCATGAGGTGTATTTTGTGTATTTTGAGTATAAGACCTGAATGCCTAAATTGCCATATTAGTTGTTGTTTCCAAACCACTTTTTCTATGGCCTACCTCTTACAAAATTGTCTATTTTCTCCAATATGAAAAAGACAAATTTCTTAAAAATATTGCAAAGAATGTTTAAAGAAGGCATTATTTGGGGTTATCTTTTTGATGTCATTGCAATGTTCACATATCTGTTTTCTTAAAGATCACTCAGTCTTTCCTACATAAAACATGTCACAAGAGACATATTGACTTAAGTAAACAACAGGTTCAGTATTACAAACAAAAGTGCCAGGACACCTTATACTCTTATAGGGCAGGATTCACGAAGCCTCCGTGTAAGAGTTATAACTCATACACGGAGGCTGCAGTTAAACGGAGTGATGTCAGCATGCTTTGCATATTCATGAGAGCATGTTGAATCACACTTAAGGCTAACACGGTCCGTGTAAGACAGGGGGCGTGTCCGTAGGCCGAGCCCTATAAGCGGACACGCCCCCAGAAGAGGAAAAGTTCCCAAAGTAAACACCGATGACAGAGTCCACGGAAATTTGAATAAACAGAACACAACACATGCCCCCATAAACTATGAACAGAAAACATATAAATAAACATGTTATATATTTTTTTAAATTGTAAAAATGTTTAACTGTGAGTGCGCTCGTTTGCGCGGGCGTGCCCGTAGTGCAGCTACAGTTAGCAGTCAGTGGGAAAGCATATAAGAACTAAATGTGCAAAATAAGCTAGGAAGCAATAGCGTAGTGGTAGAGATGTTGGCTGAAGAGCAGGCATTCATGGTTCGAGCCCCCACAACACCAATATTTTATTTTTAGCAAAATAAGCAGGAAACAAGTCCCTGACAAATATGTACACATAAAACCACATTTTATGTAAAATGTAATGAAATAGCCCATTTATATTGAAGAAATGTGAGGTAACAAAAGAATAAAAAATGCCAGATGTTCCCATAGCTGAGCTACAGTTTAACAGAGTGAGTGCATCTGCCCGTAGATGAGCAGTGGTTTAACTGGTGCAGAATGAGTGCCCGTAGCTGAGCAGTGGTTTAACATGCTAAATCTATGTGCCCCTAACTGAGCTGAGCATAATATGCATGCCAATAGCCAAATGAGGCTTAAAGCAGTGAACCCCGTTTGCGCGGAGCTGCGCACCGCGCAAACAAGCTAACCGTCGGGCAACGTTGAGCAAGCCGTATCAAAACTGCCTTTACACAGACACACCCCTCAGCATGTCTAGACAGTCATGAAAAATAAAAAGCATTGGCCAAGTTCGAACCCAGGATACTATACACCATAGTCAAGGTACTGAACTACTAAGCCATGACAGCAGTACCTATAAATGCAATAATAGCTAATATATAGGAATGAATACAAACTGGAGCATGACAATGCAGGTTTACTGAAGTTGATACAATTCCAAAATGGCCAATCACAGATATGTGCGGGAAAAACGGACTATATAAGCCCCATAGGCGGGAATACACAGCATAAATGATTGTAGAACTGACCTGCAGGCAGAATGACAGGAGTAGGAGAGGGTAGTTGCTTTCGAGCACAGAGGTGGGGCATTGAGGAGTCCAGGTACATGGTCTGGCTCCTAGTCCATAATCATGAGGCCCAACTCATGCAGGGCCAGGTCCTCTGGGGAGCATACAGGGCCGAGGCGTGGGACCGGTTGGCTCATGATCTCACCAGTGCCACAGGGATTCCAAGGACTGGTGAGCAGGTCTGTCACCAACATGCGGACCTGAAGAGATGCAAGCAGGACTAACTGAACCTTTGGATCCAGGAGGACCGGCAAACACCCAATGCCCCACTACTGAGTAAGTTACATTTAATTATGTATGTAAGAAATTAAACTAGCTGATATTATGGAGATGTGTATTCCAATATTACTTCATTTATATTACAGCTGCAGGTGTCCGTTCTGCGAACCGCAGAGCCTATGGCGATAGGCTGGTGCGGTTGTGCCACCAGGCAGGTCAGTAATCCACTACCAGTAACTGTAAAGAAATATAAAAGTATGACAGTCAGCAAAAGAGTGCAGTGTAGTCAGTAAGGAATAAAATGTGCAAGTAACAGTGTGAAAGTGTCTGCAAGTATTGCTTGATTACAAAAGTGTGTTTCAGCCTGTAAGTTAAACCGAAAAATGAAACTGTCTGACATATATTCTGAAATAAAAATGCCCTACCTGTAAGAAAATAGTACACAACCTGCAGCAGACTGAAAAGTATAGCTGCAGAAGATGATGAAATCACATGTGTGAAATATATCCCTGTTGAAATACTGAAACATGACAGAAGTGAGACTGCTGGAAAGGATTGTAATAACTACAGGTAAAACATGTCAATAAAGCCTAGAAGTAAGTACCATCCTGAATAGTAAAATGAAAGTAAGTAAGAGAGTGTGAGAAAGTGTAATGAATCCAGCAATACAGTAGTAATAACCCCTGAATAAAGTATACTGCAGTCAAGACAGAATGAAATGCATGTGAGAATCAAAACCAAACAGCGAAATCTGTTCAAAGTGTTGCTGCATCTGGAATGTGTATCCCAAAATCTGGATATGTTGCTCTCAGTCTGCAATATGCAGATAGGATGATTGTCTGATATACCAAACATCCACACTTGTCTACAGCTATATAAAGCAAATGTAGCAGGATGATGTAGCTGAACAAAGCTAGATATGAATGTGTATGAAGAACAATAAAATGTGTATTGATGTTGCAGTAACAGTCCTATCACCAAGTTGAAATAGTTATCATATAAGAAACTGTAGTTAGAACAGTAGTGTGTATATAACTGTAGCTATTAGAAATGTACAGCATATGTATTGTTATTCGAAGTGTTAATATTATTTTCTTTACCCAATCCTATAACCACATATAACCCGTTCCACGTGAAAATGGTATGTGCAATCACAATTAACACCCCTGGACGTTTGTCCTGTTGGGTCATATATATTTGCATATCCGTTGATGCATCTGCCCTGTTCATACATCCAAACCTGATGGCCTGTTGCCATCAATTAACCCTGCATGTTGTTGGACTGTGTATTTCTGTTCAAATTATGCATGTGTTATGCATGCTGTTCAATGGTGTGAATATCCGGGTGTTTGGTTACTGGGAATACTAATGCATGCTGTTACAACTAATTGTGAATGGTATTATATGTCACTAACCCAAACTGTCATGACATAATGCAAAACATAGGACGACAGGGAAGGCGGGTTCCAGCGGACCCACCTCTCCCACCTCAGCTGGCGAGTGCACCTGGCACTAGTGCCGAGTCCGGACCCTCCTCCGGTGACCCTGTGCCACCTGTGGGTGGAAGCGCTGCAGGGGATGGGGCTCACCCCCCCTCTGCAAGTGTGGCCAGAGGAGAACCACCACTCACCCTCCGTAGCGTCCGGACTGTGGTGCGTAGGGAGATACGGGACTCTGTTCTCGAGCCCCTATGCCAGCTTGAGGCATGGGTGGTGCAACTAATGGGCATGCCTGTTGCCCGGCCTACACAGCCCCCAGCACAGCCCCGTCCTGGGCAGTGAAGGAACAGTGGCAACTGCCTATGGGTGGGGATATCAGTTCCATTGTTGCCATCTGTGGGCTCATGGGCTCTGGATATCCAAACCTCCGTCCCCATCAATTGTGTAACCCCCCCACACGTGTCATACACCGCCCCTGTATGCGTCTTGTTTGTCTTGTCTGTTTACCTACCCAACCTACCTCCCCAGCTGTACCGACTTCCTTCACCTGACATACCACTCTCACCTGAAAAAAAAAAAAAGGGCACTCTGTACCCACAAAAAAATTACGCCCCATACATAGCTGCCCATTCTGCACACATGTCTGCTGGACATGGAATCTATCAATTACAATTGGCTGTACAACAAGTATTATTGTTGTCCTGACACCTCTCTCAGGGGTGGAAGGTTTCAAATGTCACACCAAATTATATACATATGCACAGCTGTTGCTGATGAAGAAATGGGCAGCTATGGGCCTTACCTACATCCCTCCTGCAAATCCCAAGCATGTTTCCCTACTGTCTTACCCTCTTTGTGACCCCTTTTTCACCACTTTCCTGTCTCCCCATATTCTTTTCATTCAAAGAAAATAGCACGGGTGTGCACCAGAGTAAGCACCGTTAAGTGGTTGTAAGCGGGTGTGCGCTTGTGTGCACGGAGCTAACCGCCAGTGCGCATGAGTGAGCTCTGTGCAAACCAGCGCTAACCTGGTTACAACTGCTTAAAAGTGCCTTAGTCACTTTGATTGACAGGTCCTGTACTCAGTTCAAAAGCAAAATAAAATCCCACTGTCAGTCCCGAACCCAGGGCCTTGGAAACACTAATCTGTATGACCTACCACTAAGCCATGGCTCTTACACAAGAACATTGTGCTAAAATAAATATAACATGTAATAGTAGGGATGAATATCAAGGGAATATAGGATGTGTAATACACAAAGCATGTCATTTAGAATTACTGTCAAAACTACTGGATTTCCATAATAGTAGTGTGTGAACAGAAACAGCCATGCTAGTTGGTAGCTTGTAGATAATAATGTCAGTTAAAGTACATATATAAATGTATGTATATGTACATATATATATATATATATATATATATATATATATATATATATATATAAATATATATCTATATATAGTTGTAGGAGTCATTGTGCATACACACTTGCTACAGGGAACATGAGAGAGGAATGGAGAAATGTGAATATACAACACAGCCTGAATCATGAGAGAGATACTAACCTTTACACTCACAGAACACTGTCCACAGCACACCAGCATGGTCCCCGCCCTCACAATCTGAAAGGGCAATGCCTATCTCACATACCCTTTTATAGCACTGACCTGAAATCACAGTGAGAACTGCAATCAGTACACAACTGGCTGTATGCAATTAGCAAATGCTGGCTTACAATTGGTGCAGATGCCATCACATGGACCTATGCAGATACCTACAAAAGCATCCAGTGCTAACACTCCACACATACAATACATTCATTGCACTGTCTGGAAGCAGACAGAGGGAGAGCGAGAAGTGAGAGAGAGAGAGAGAGAGAGAGAGAGAGCAAAAAAAATATATATATATACACTGTGACTCTGTCACCCGAAGCTGTCAGCACTGACAGTAGCAGCAGCAAGCAGAAGCAGTGGTAATGCAACCAGCTGCGACAAACACAGGTAATGCAAAGTAGCAGGTTAATAGTGTGCATACTGTGAACCCTCCAAATGTGTCATAGGTCTGTATCCATAGGTATGTCCATGTGATATGTTGTGTGTACGTAGTTCCACCAAAAGGGGATGACCATACATTACATGTCAATCAGTCTTAGGCCATGGTCCTGGCAGCAGATGCCTGTGCGTTGCCCCAGCAATGGCTGTAGTGACTGCTTTGAAAGGTCAGCCAGGTTCAAAAGGCGGGATCAGCCCATCACAAAGGCACACTGGCTGGGAACAAGTGTCTGCAGGTTCCCGATATCACTGCATATGCATCCCATACTGCATAATTCCATAGCTTAGCAGACCAGGCCCATTATGCACATGATGTGGTAATTCCCAGGGTCAGTCGAGGTGCCCCCTTAGTGGTGTGGGACCACTGTTGCTGTATGCCACTGTCCAGGTACATATCCTGTAGTACGGCCAAGATAAATTATCAGTGTTATATGCGGTTGTATGTCCTCTCAGAGTGCAGGTAGCACACATCCAGGGATACCATGAGGTCACAGTGATGCTGTGTGTTCTTCTCTGCTGAGGGTGGCCCTCACCTGGACATGTGAGATGATAGGGAGGTTACATCCAGCTGCGATAAATATTTCAACTGGTGGGGGAGAAGGAGGGGGGATACATGCACCGAACATGTCTGCAAGATTGTTGCCAATATCCGTGTGTTTGGTGAATGTTAAGTAGGTGTGTATTAACACAGAGCATATCTGAGGCATGTGGTCCATATGTGTAACATAACTGAAGAAGGCCTTGTGGTCATCCATAGTGTTTGTGTCCATTTCCCTCCCAGAGTAGGCCGTGGCCGTTGTTATGACGGACCGTAGCGTAGTACCAGTGCTGACCACAGATGCCTTCCCTTAATGTGAATGTGCTCTGTCCTGCAGTAGCCTCCTGCTATTGTTATACAATCTGCCTCTGTCTGGGGTCCACTGGAAAGGATGCCTAACCTTTGTGCATAGGGTCTGGGTTAGAAATGTGTGTGCAATTTCCATGCAATCTGTGGCATGTCCATGGTAAGCATTTGCAAAGGGGTCAGCAGTGTGGCTTGTGGCTTCCACTGGCCCAGTGTGCTGCATGGATACCATCTCAGTCCCAGCAAGTGAATAACTGTCTAATCACATACATATCAAAGTAGTCTACTGTGCTGGTGGTGGTGGTGGGATATGTATATCCAGGCCGAGTAACTTCTGTCCACATTACAGTAGTGGACGGTGTCCTACATACAGTACCTTGGGATGAACCCCCACAGTGAGGTTGTGCATTGCACCTGTCAGTATGTGCTGACCGATGGGGCATGCTACTATGTTGTGTGGAATGTGGCAGGTATTGTTGCACAGGTGTTGGCTGAGCACTGATATCTGGCCATGTACCTGTGTATCCACCACGACACACACATGCAACATATGGGAGCAGTAGTATATCACTACACATGAGTATCATGTATAGTATGTGTGCCATATATTGCTGACATGGTCTGCTGATATCCTGTTTGTGTTCTCTTCCAGGGAGATGGCGCATCAGTGTAACCCCACCTACTCTGTGGTGGAAGACGAGGAGATCCACCAGAGCCTGGTGCGGGAGTATGACATCCTGTTTTCCCGCACCAGTCAGAATCAGCAGGAGAGGGCTGCACTGTGGCAAGACCTTGTCCGTAGGGTAAATGATATTGGCACGCATAACAGGACATATGAGCAGGTACAACATCACTGCAGTGATTTAATCCGAAATGTCCGTCAGCGTGCATCAGATATCCACAGGCAACAGGTCGCCACAGGAGGTGGGGTGGCGACACATCCCCCCCCCCCTCACCAGACTGGAGGGGCTACTCCTAAGTGTTGTGGCTCTAGCCCCGGAACACCAACAGCAGTACACCTGCATTATGATGGAGGCTGGTTCCACACAGCAGCACGACATGGAGCGTGCAGGTAATATGCCATATGTACACTTGACTGTTCTGTAAACTGTATCATATGCAATATTAATGGCACAGTTGTGCTCACTGACATTAATCTCATCATTTCTGCAGGTCCCTCCAGGGTTACAGCAAGGCAGGCCATCCATGCTGCTGAGTGTGTTTAACATAACCTATAATAGTCCTGATAATGCTAGTAACAGTAGTGTAACTCAGTAGTGCTCTGTGTGTATATTGCGGGGTGTGCATGTGTGCATGTGTGAAGGTGTGCCTGTGCCCATGTGTGCAGGTGTGCCTGTGTCCACGTGTGCATCTGTGCATGTGTGCCTGTGTCCACGTGTGCATGTGTGCATGTGTCCATGTGTCCATGTGTGCATGTGTGCATGTGTCCACATGTGCATGTGTGTCTGTGTGCATGTGTGCCTGTGTGCATGTGTGCCTGTGTCCATGTGTGCCTGTGTCCATGTGTCCTTGTGTGCATGTGTGCATGTGTGCATGTGTGCAGAAGTGCATCACTGGTAACAATGTCTGGAGACTGTAAACTGTGTTTCCTGTCTTCCTCCCACAGGTTCTGGGGTTGCTCTGGTGACCTGCAGCAGGGAACCTGAATCCTGTGCCACGGCTACTGGTAATGATGATATTTGTGTAATGGTACAGGAAGGTGTCAGAGTCTGCCATTGGTCAGCCAATTTACAGTACACAGCTGTCAACCCCATCATTGTGCACAGTCATCCTGCCAGTACATCCTTTGTCACCATTGTCCCTAGGTGATGGACAGGATACAGTGGGCATAGACCAGGGTAATGTGGTACCTGTGGCACATGCATCCCCACACAGCAGCCATGGGCAGAGTCCTCCGATGGTACCACACAGACAGTTGCCCATCGGTTCTCGTGGGAGCATCCGTGGGTGTACTGCCTCTGGCCGACGTGCCCAAAGAGGTCTGTCAACCTCAGCTATGTTTCGGACTGTCATGCAGGCACAGTCATGTATGGAAAGGTACACCAGACAGGGTCTGAGGGAGCTGAGGGCATGTCGCACAGCCATGACAGACAGTATGCGTGACATTGCGGATGCTATCCGTAACTTCAACGGTGTCATAGACAGACATTGTGGGGACATATTACAGCAGTTCCAGAACCAGATGTCCATGAGCCAGGGTAATGGTGGGCGTTTGCGGCATCGACGTGGCTGTATGCCGGCAACAGGCTCGCGCACGCCCCCATAGTGCCAGCAGCAGCCCCAGCAATGCTGGGTCTGTGCTGTCATCAGAACACCCCAGGAGACCACGTGCACGTGGCTCTGGACAGTCCCAACAGGGACTTGTGTCCAGTCAACACACTCCCGCTTCCGATCACAGTACCCAGTCTGGCTTAGTACTGGATACGGTCCGTAGCACCCCTGCCAAGCACAGGTACCGTGTCTGTGCACACAGACTCTGATCTGTATGGCCTGCCAGGTGCAGTCTGTGGCTGTCCACAAACCCCTGTATATGGCAGCCATGAGGTGGAACTGTGTGCGTGCATACACACATGCGAAATGTTAACACCTAGGGTGACCACATACACGCACACACTCCACCAACACTGCCCCACCCTGTACTGCTGCCCCTCACCAACACACATACACACAGATGTCAATTGGTGGTATCAATGGCTGATTCAGGCATACCTAATCCACACCCTGTGCATATGATGACACTGTGCCACCTCCTGCAACCTCCAACATCATTGCGGGAACAGGTAAACACGTTGCTGATGCACAGGGTGACTACATAGAAGTGTATTAGTAGTATCATGTTGGTAACAGTACAGTGTGCTGCTATGACTGTGTGTTTATCCCAGCATGCCTGCTGCAGTAACAGTATGAATGTCCTGAATTGTTATCTGCACCCATAGTACATACCAAAGTATAACAGCTGCACATAATTGCATGCCGGTGGTAAGGTTGTCAACAGATAGCCACATACATGGGTAGCACAGGGGGAAAGCTAACGCAAGTAGTGATATGCAATGGTGGACATGTACAGTAATGGTGTCAAGTTGCCCACAATGACTATGCCATGTGGATGTTCACCCATGTATATATGTGTGCAGTACCAATGTAATCCAAATCACAAATAAGTATGACATAATATCAGTTCTACCATGGGCATCTGCGCTGTGTATTCCTGGGTACATGTTGATAGTGCCTACATATTTGCATTGTTACTTACTGTTATTGTTACCCCTTCTTTGTTGTACAATGCACTACTTCCAGCCCTGTTTACTGTAGCTTTGTTTGCATGCATGTTCGCTTGGGGTTCCCTGGAACACTGCTTACACCTGCAATGCAGAGTTATAGTGCTTCTGTAGACTTCTAGTGACATCTGCATAGCGTACGATACATATGTCAACTTTACACATGACAGAACGTCACTGTCTGTCCTGTACGCATGTACGTTGCCTGTGACACATTGCACACGTCTTACCTGGCATTTACCCATGTGTGCAGTGATATATGTCAGTGCTATGAAACAGTAGCGGTACACCCACACATACACACCTTCAGTATGTTGTTCCCCATTGGCCCTATGTGTTGGTACTCACCATGGCAATCACACTACTAGGGAAGCATGTGCAAAGGTAACCTGTGAATCGCCTCTATGGTCCAGTTGTGGTTTATGTGAGTCATGTGTCAATGTCACAGCTGCCACATGTAAGCAGTCAGCCATCACCCTTGGCCAGGAACGTACAACATATGTGTGGGATGCCACCACACAGCCAATCTGGGGACTGGTCTCTCTGAATCCAGTAATGCCATACCCTGTCAGGTGGCATGTCATATATACTACATCCTGGACAAACGTCAACCCCAATCCCTGCTGCTACTATTGATAATACCCCTGAAGATATTCCTGATAGTTTTGACCAGTTCTTTACTGAGACATTTCAGGCCCTAGCTAGCCATCTACCTCCTAGCTCCCCTGGTCCTGAAAGTAGCACCCCTAGAAACCTACTTGCATTCAGCTGCCAACCAGTCGCCACTTCACTTCTCCGTACCTTGATTGAAACAATGAAACCCACTACACTTTCTGCTGATCAACTCCCTGCCGAGTACCTATCAAAACCAGATGATGCTATTGCTTACCCCGTCTCAAAGGTAATCAAACGAACCATGGTAGAATCTAACTTCCCCACCATCTGGAAAATGTCATATGTAATCCCACTTCACAAAGGAGGCAGCTCTACTGAATTCTCCAGTTATAGGCCAATAGCTATACTCTCTCCACTTGCAAAGATTATGGAAACTTTCGTAATAGACAATTCATGCGCCACCTAATCCAAAATCGCATTATGGCAGACACTCAGCATGGCTTACGTCCTCATCACAGCACTACTTCAGGCCTCCTAGCCTTTACTAACACCATAAACCATACTTGCAACACTAATTATATATCCTCAGCCCTCTTTTTGGATCTTTCCAAGGCATACAATATGGCTGATCACCAACTTGTACTCCACACCCTGCAAACACTGTCTAGATACTGGAGCCTTCCAATGGTTTCAATCCTACCTGCATGGTCGACAGCAGGCTGGCCTCTGGCAGAACAAACTCTCTAACCTTCTACCTAACACCCTCAGAGTACCACAAGGCTCTATACTAGGGCCCTTGCTGTTCTCCATCTTCATTAACGACCTTTATACTGTCATCCCAAAAGTCAGCTGTATTCAATATGCTGAAGACTCTACTCTGATCTGCTCAGCCACATCTCCAGTAGAGTTATAGTCAGCTACCCAGACCATCTTTAATACAATAGAAAACTGGCTTTCTGAACATCGTCTGATCCTAAATCCCAAATAAACTAAACTGCTGTTATTTCACCAACACGTAGGTCTACCGCTTTCACCGTTACCATAACATCAACTGATGGCACAACAATCTCCCCTGACCCATCTACTAAACTATTAGGTGTCATCATAGACAATAATCTCAAATGTGACCTACATGTTAACCAAATTATCAAAGCCATCAATAGAAAACTAGGGTCACTTTACAGAATTAAAGCCTTCCTAGCCCCTCCAGCTAAAGGTGCCATAGCTTGCTCACACCTTGTTTCAACCCTTCTGTATGCATCCCCTCTACTCTCGAATATGAACAAGACTGTCCTTAACAAACCCTCAATTTGCTACAACCACATTGCCAGGTTTGCCACTGGGCTGCTTATTGTGTGTACAATGTCATAAAAATACAGTGCATGACATTATCCAAAGGTTAGACTGTACAGACAAAAATTGTAAAGGTAAAGAACCAAGAAAAGTTAATATGTTGACATTATATTCAAATGTTAGACAGTTATGTTCTGTCACTAGATGCAAAAGGTTTATTTCAGAGTTGCAACAACAGTCAAATCAGTTACTGATAGAAACTCTAGTACATTTTGTTACAAAGAAATGTAATAAACTTCTAAAAGACAGACACAATGAGTTCAGGAAGCTTAGACAAGTTATACACACATCTTTTCAAAAGTGCATAGGAGTTTCAAATTCAGCAGAACAGCTTACTAAAGAATGTCAGAAAGACCATGCAACATCACAGGAAATTCAGCAGCAGTTGCAGGATAAAGGAAATAAATTAGCTCAACTGACAAAGACTGGGAATTTCCTGCATACACAGTTAATCTGTGCAAAAGAAATATATTTTATAATATGTTTATGTTTTGAAAATGGTTAAGCATGCATGCTAGGATGGTAGGGACATGACATGCTTGTATAAAGATATACATATACAAGACAGACATGCATGGGTGTTCTTTTCATCTAGAGTATATTTGTTTACAATGCACAAAAGCAAAAGGCAGACAACAGCAAATATAAATAAACATATGTTATAATTGTATAGTAACACCAAACAGTTAAAGTTCTGAATTTTAAAAATAAATAAAATCACAGATGGTATTAGTCAAACAGTTTTTGTAAAATTAATGGCAGGACAGTTAAATAGATAAATAAATAAAAAAATACTGAAATCCATGTAAGGTAATTGTAAAATGATGTCTATTTATGTAGTATAAATGCATAGTTATGCAAATCACAATCACATTAAAGGAAAAATGCCAAAATAATTAATTATAGTTTATAGAGTATAAAATGTGAGCTCAGACCTTCCTAGACTGAATGAATAGCTACAGGAAATGTTGGAAAGATAAGATAAAAACAAGACTGATTGCCAGACAAGTAGCTTGAGTTTTTCTAAAGCATCATTGTTATTAAAACATAATTGTTAAAATGTTTACAGGCAACACTATTTAGTAATTGTAATAAAATGCCACAATTGTGCATAGATGTCACTGATAATCTGTTTGCAAGTAAATGTTAAAAGAGGAGAAAAAAACTCAGTTGCATCAAGTACAGCCAGCAAATGGGCTACAGTATACATACAGTTCAAAACAATTGTGCAGGAGGGTGTAAATGCCTACTAGTGGTAGTAAACAGCAAAAGCTTTATAAAAAATTATCAAATCAGACAAAAGTTCATAATTTAATAAAATAAATGTATAACCATAGTGTTGGGCTGACATACATTCTATTCTCACAGCATAGGGCAGGAAAGCAGTGCTGAAGTACTACAGGGGGAGGGGCACTTTCTCAGTTTTACACTGACTGTATAAGCAGTACTGCACAAGGGTCTGAAATAAAGCTACAGAAAAAATAAACAACAAGGGTCTGAAATAAAGTTACAGAAAAAATAAACAAGGGTCTGAAATAAAGCTACAGAAAAAATAAACAACAAGGGTCTGAAATAAAGCTACAGAAAAAATAAACAACAAGGGTCTGAAATAAAGCTACAGAAAAAATAAACATCAAGGGTCTGAAATAAAGCTACATAAAAAATAAACAACAAGGGTCTAAAATAAAGCTACAAAAAATATATCTCATTCCTTCTTGACAATACTCTTTTAGGGAGAGGAAAAAACAGGTATTAGTGTATTAAAAATACTGGTAAACTGGATTAAACCTAACAGGACAAGATATTTTACAAGTTGTTAATAGCTGTATTTACAACCTGTTAAACTGTAAAGCTATACAAGAGATGGTTTAAAAAACAAGAGATGGCTTAAAATTGATTACAGCTATACAAGAGAGAGTAAAGACATGTAAAAAACTGAACAAGATTGGTCACTATTTTAATATGTTTTTGGCAAAACAATGTTGGTATAAAAAAGCATGAATATTTTTAATTGCTAAGTATGTAGTTTAAAATAACAGGACATATGGATATGGTATCAATTCCACTAGATATTTCTAAAGAGACATAAAAAATTTCCAAGATTTTGCTCAATATTAATGTTATTAAATTTGTAAGATTAGACTAAATGTACTTTACAGTCTTTGTATGTACAAATGTAAAAAATTTCAGTACAAATGATAGTATTTGTATGTACAAATGCAGAAAAATTCAGTACAAATGAAATTAATGTCTAGTAATGAATATGTGTGAAAAAAACATATTTAAAGAAAACAATGTGTCCAGGATACCTACTAGATTGAAATGCATAAATAGCAAACAGTCTGTGTAAATACATACTGATCAGGATACATTGTAATAAGTTCAAAAGTAATTTGTCAAGTTGTAATATCACTGGTTTTACCCCAGTAAAATAATTGCTTTCAAATATTTATTATCTAAGCCCAGTTCAGTATTTTACCAAGATGTTATTGAGCAGTTCAGAGACATGAACACAATGTGATGGTTAAAATGACATTGAAACTGTATATTTTCAGAAGTGTATAAATGCTTGCAGAAGCACATGGTTCTTGTCTTCAACAGTTGCAAAGAGTTAATGAAACAATTAAAACAGACACAGCTCATAACTGATAAAATATTTTCACAGAATGGTCTGCAAAAGAAAAAGTTGTTAAATACATTCAGGTTTGGTAATAATACATGTTTTCATTGTATTAACTATGTAAAATTGCATTTTGACTTGTATCAAAAAAGACTAAAGGTTTTGTTTCTTAATGTGTTTTTTATATAGAATGTTTTGAGTATGTTTAAAAACAGAGGGAATTGTTAGATATTATGAATATAAAGCTGAAATTAATTATGTTGTAAATATGCTGAAAGAAAAAGTTTGCTTGAATATATGTATAGAGTTTACAATGTGCATTCATACTATATGTATAACAGATAGGCTTCTCTTCACAGCATCAGAAAATGCCTAAGAAAGCAATACTGGAAAACAAGCATTACATGATTTTCTCATGTTTGTAGAACAAATATCAATTAACAGACATCCTTTTTTATAAATTCAGCAATACGTGATGTTTTTCCAGCAGGAACAGCTTATACAGATGTTTCCTTTCAGAATGGCATCCTCACATCAGCAAAAGTGCTTAAATCACAAAAGGACAATAGAAAAGTCTATAAACAGACATTATGTGACTTCCCATAGAAGGCCAGAAAAATATACCAGGAGGAAATAACAACCTCTTGTGTGCGTGACTAGCTCTGTATATAGCTATTGTAGTAATTCAGTTATGTGAGAGAAGGACAGAGAGAGGTATTTTGTAGAAGTCATCATTCATATCTGTAATGAAGGAAAACTTTGTAAATATATGCTACAAATCTGACAGACTACATGTGGTTTGTTATAAAATAAGTTATCTGTAACTGTTAAGACAAAAGAATCTGGAGGCAGCGCACACAAACCGCACTTTATTCGAAAAATAGATAAATCCAAATCTTAATCACAAAGTCCGTAAACGCTGTTAAATATCCAGTACATGCGTTTTCGTCAGCCTATAGCTTAGACTTCATCAGACAAAGTTAATTAACTAATTAAGCATTATATAAAGAAATACAAATGAAAAGACCAATAAAAACCAAGCATCTTAGTTAAAACCAATAAAAGTAATGACAGCCTAAGGAGCTCATTATAATAAAATTCTAAATGATTAAAAATATCAAAAACAATGTATAAAAAGTTTTTCTTTTAAAATAATTCCAATATTTAAAAGCAGAGGTTTTAATTAAAACATGTTATAGTTGATTAGGTTTCTAAACCCACAATAAAATGAAGCTGTTTGGTTAAAAAAATGTTTGTTGTATTGATGTGAACAATGATTTAAGTAGGTACATAAAGAAGAAGCACAGACAACAGTGCCCTCTACTGTTCTTTAGGACTAGTTTAATGAATTTCAAACTTTAATTGATCTCAATTTAAGAGCTGGAACTATTGAGATACATTCATTTAGACCTGGTAATTTGTTGGCTTCTAATAGTATTTGCCAATAAAGTTCCCTGTATTCAAGCCATTCTTCCCAGGGACCTCCTCTTGTTTCTTTTTTTACTTGTTCTAAAACAAAAAAGGAGAACGTGGCTTCCTTACAGTTCTTAGTGTGTTTGAACAATGCATTGGTGTCCTTTGCTTTTTGTATCTCATATAAATGTTCATAAATCCGCCTCTTCAATACTCTTTCAGTTTTCCCAACATAATACGAACTGCATTTTGTACACATTGCGAGGTAAACCACTCCCTGGGAATCACAGTTGAAAAGGCCAGTGCTGTATATATTAATATCCCTTACTTCAATATAAATTTCTCTTTTGTTAGCAATGTAGGGACATTGTTTACAGTGCCCACAATGAAATGTTCCATGTGAGGTGTTACTAAGGCATGCCCTCTCCAAGTGATGATGAGGATCTTTTGTGAGATTATTTTCTAAAACTTTTTTTATACTACGTGCGTTTTTATATACCATTTTTGGTGTTTTTCCTTTTATGTTCGGTATATCTGAGAATGAGATGAATTTTTCCCACTCTGTAAGAATCATGCTTTTTATCTTGGAATTGAAACCATTAAACTCCAAGATAAGTGCTGATTGGTAATCAGAATCAGCTGGGGTATGGTTTATGTTTATGTTTGTCTGACCATTTGTGGTGTGCTCACTTAAAACTTTGTCGTTTAGACACCCTTTTATAGGTTTGAATTTGGTCTGTCTGTATTGTTCAACTTCTGTTCTAATATCTTTTATGAACTCAAGTGGGTATCCTCTGGCAAGGAACATGGCTTCTAGTGTGTTGCATTCTACATAAAAGTCTTCGTCCTTGCTTGTCATTCGACAACCTCTAACAAATTGTCCTTTGACAATGTTTCTCTTACAATGGGGGGGGTGTGCACTTAGAAAGTGCAGGTAGGAATTGCAGAACGTGTTTTTCCGGAATATTTTGGTCTCAAAATCTTTAGAAATTTTGTTCTTTTGGACCTCCACATCCAAGTATTGAAGTCTGTCCACCGAACTTGTGTGTGTAAAACTCAAAAATGAGGTAGTGTGGTTAATATACTCCAAAAATAGAGATAATTTTTCACTGCCCCCAGTCCAAAAGATAACAATGTCGTCAAGAAAACGTCGATATAAGGACCAATATTGTTGAAATTCTGAATTCATAATATAATTCAATTCCCAACCTGCAAGAACAATGTTGGCATAAGTTGGTGCACACGCCGCCCCCATTGCTACCCCTTTTATTTGCTGGAAAAATTCTCCATTAAATGTTAGAAAATTGTACTTCAAAATGTTGTCCATAAGTCCCACTACGGCAACCTTTTCTGTGTGTGTTAAGGTGTTGTCCATAAAAATCATGTCCTCAAAGATCCTCATTCCTTCATTGTGTGGGATACAAGTAAAGAGGTCCACCACATCAATGGTAACAAAAATCAAATTCTCAGAAAAGAGGGTAGATGTAATATTCCTAAGTAGGTCCCATGAGTCTTTTAGTATATGACCAAAGTTGTTGCAAATATGTTTGATCTTATTGTCCACAAATTTGGCCATAGGCAGCGTCTTTGAGCAGTCAGCCGACACGATCGGTCTCAGTGGTGGGTCGCTTACATTTTTATGGACCTTCGGAATACCGAATATTATTGGAACCTTTGGTTTGGGCACTGATAAAAACTTATGCGTATTGTTGTTAATTGTTCCTTCAATAATCATATGATCAAGTGCCATATCTATCTTTTGATAAGCCACTTCGACCTCATCCATGGAAACATTTCTATACTTTGTCTCTTCACGAAGAATTTTGTTCATTTTTCCTTCGTATATAATGTTCTCCATTATAACTACTCCACCTCCCTTATCTGGTTTCATGATTCTGATTGATGTGTTCTTCTTTAATTCTTCTAGTGTAGCATATTCTTCCTTTGTTAAGTTATACATCAAGTGATGCTGTTTAAATTCTTTTCGAATCTCTTTTTCCAAGACCATCTCCAGATTTTTTAGTTGTGGGAGGAGCGGGGGGTTGTAAATGCTACGTCTTGTAAGACCAAGGTGTGGTTGTTCAGTGTTTGATGATACAGTTGGTAAAATAGCTTGCAAGTTTATTTTCCTAAGAAACAGCTTCGTATCAATTATAGTTTTAACTAGATCTCCTCGGGTACTTGGAATGAATTTAAATCCTTTGCTGAGGAGATCAAAGTGTCCCTTGTTTAAAATGATGTTGCTAAAATTGTAAATAGAAAAATTGTTGAGGGAATGTGTAGTACCTGTGTGTAAAATCTCAGTATCCCCATCAGTATCACCCTCAGTGTCAGGTGCAGAGAGGGTTAGAGGACTAGATAATGGGGGAACAGTAGGGGTGGGGGTATAGAAGGTGTTCCTTAGTACCTCCCTCTCCCCCTTCTTCCTCCCCCCCACTGAAAATTCTGAGGACCTTGTCCTTTTCTGTGAACATTATATGGTAACTCTAAGTCCTCTAATGGGGGAAAGTCATTATCATAGTCCTCAAAAACCCATTCTGTGTTTTTATTTTTATATTGACCTTTGTAGTTGTTACCTCTCATGTAGTCAGACTTGTTTTTGACATTGTGTGCATTTCCCCTGAATGGTGGTGATGGGTAATTCGCATTGTTTTTATATTCATCCAAGTCCCTCTTAAGTTTATTAATTTTCCTCTGCTCTAGCGTTTTACATTTTGTATCTATTTCTAACCTTAAATTATAATATTTGTCCTTTTCCTGTTTTATTTCAAAGAACAAGTCATGTTTGATGAAATTATCTAAGGCAAAAATTTCCTCCTCAAGGTCTGCTAACTGTTTAGTGTTTTCTTTGATAATGCGTCCCAAAATCTCCAGACCACATCTATTAAATATATCTATGAGGTCCTTGTGATATGCAGTGCCTATTTCAACATTATTAGGGTATTTCCAAACCCTGAGCCCCTTAGGTACAATATTGTGCTTAATGCAAGTTGTTAGATACGAATTTTCAATGCATAGCATTTTGTATTTATACATACATTTGTACAATTTATCTAATTTAACACTATAGGAGTCACCATCCTGTGGTGAATCATCGTTATTTGGGGAAATGTTGAATCCACGCTGGTTATGTAACCAGTCAGTTAAATTGTCATTGTTAAGATACTCATTAAGTGAAGAAATCGGAACAGTACCTGGAGCATTGCTGCCCGTAGTGTTAGAAATAGTGCCAACACGCCCGTTAGTAGCTTCTGCTCCAGAAGAACGTTCTGATGTGTTTAGAGAGCCCAAAATCGCTGGTGTATTGGCAGGGTCAAATGTGTAACTGTGCTTATAGCTGCAAAATACATTTCTTTATCAGTGTGCAATTTGAAAGGCTTGGTGCTTTAAACAGACTACAGATGGAGTCATGCAGAGCTATGTGTCTCTGATTCAGCAGTAAACAGCACAGCAAGACTGTGTGTCTTAAGAAGACTTCAAATCCCACAGCAAGCAAGCAAGTAAGCAGAGCAATTATATAATTTTTCAGGTGTCATCATAGACAATAATCTCAAATGTGACCTACATGTTAACCAAATTATCAAAGCCATCAATAGAAAACTAGGGTCACTTTACAGAATTAAAGCCTTCCTAGCCCCTCCAGCTAAAGGTGCCATAGCTCGCTCACACCTTGTTTCAACCCTTCTGTATGCATCCCCTCTACTCTCGAATATGAACAAGACTGTCCTTAACAAACACTCAATTTGCTACAACCACATTGCCAGGTTTGCCACTGGGCTGCCTTTTAGGACACATCATTGCATCAATCTAAATCAGCTTGGTTGGCTTGCAATACCCAGCCTAATACAGTATAACCAACTGATTATGGCCTATAAAATCCTCTATAATCCAGACAATACTCCTGCACTTCAAATATTATCACCCCCTATAACAATCCTAGACCGCTTCGATCCTCTAACAAACTACTAATTCAGACTAGCAAGTTTAATAACACAGCCGGTGATTCTCTCTTTGCAAACCCTGTAAGTAGATCCTGGAACTCACTTCCAGCTGATATTACCCTACTGTCCACCTTAGGTCAATTTAACACTAGACTCAAACAACATTTGTCACTTAACTGGCTATGTCAATGTATCAAGCCTGGCTAACTCGAATGTGTAAAATATGTGAACCACTTTACTGTGTAATTTAATTTAATCCTGACTAACATTAACCTGTGGAACATGTTTGACTTGCTTACTTATGTAATCTCCGTAAATAATCTGTTTGTAATATGTAATGCTAGTATTATGTAATGCTGTATCTGCTACCCTTGTAGCTTGTCTCCACGGGCCTCCCCTGGAAATGGACATGCATCCAGTCGGACTATCCTGGTCAACAAATGTAGGATAAATAAATAAATAAATAAAATATATTACAGTGACTACAATACAAGTCAGACATTGACACGCACTGATAGCATGCTGAACACACTGGGGCATACGTGGGGACTCGGAATAGCAGCCTGCCTGGGCATCACACACCTCCGCAGCTGGCACACAGGTATATGTTCCGTCGGAACAGAGCACATGCCACACATGGCACGCACATCCCCTGTGCCACACACTCCCAGCCTGTAGGGCTACACAATACACCTGCTGCAGACGTGTCAGGTACCTGTTTTGTGTGCTGCACTGGGGTCCCGCTCAACAGGCTGTATCTGGTGAAGGTCACAGTGATATGCCTCAGGGGCACTATGGTCCACCACAGAACACATGCATACAGGTCAGTCAGAGGCATGGACACATATGACTCACTCATTGACCATGCCAGTATGGCTGCCTGAGACATACCTCCCTGGACTACATGATAGGGAACATAGAATGGATCTCTCAGCATGTGGCACAGGCCAGTATGAGCCTGATGTTGGTTGCCAACATATCCTCACCAGGTATTCTACCACTATATGTGGGAAGGGTGTTGTATGTCTATATTATGCTCAGTCTCCACTGTCATTCATAGGGTATCCACTGGCTGTCAACGTGTGCTTACATGCTAGGGAAGCCACAATGATGTGCAAGGGTCATCTTGCACGTGACACCCATGGCCCGATGTATAATGGCAAAGCTCCTTGGTACACACATACTGCCTTATGCTGCAGGACATGGTTTACATAGCCACCTCCGTGGGTATCACACAGGTTAGGACACTAACAGTGCTGCTACACAACAACAGCAGTGTACACCGGAAGATGCATGCACCAGACACTGCCCTCAGCACGGTGAACTGCAATGTCTGTGCAGTACCAGATTCATGATTCATGGCTCACAGGTGTTACCCATCACTGACAGGTTATGCCCCATACCATGCCTGTTGTCCCCTACACATGTAACACACATGGATAGGGGGGTGGTATCCCAAGGTACCACATATACACACACCTCCAGGTTGTTGGCACAGCACAAACCATCAGGGCCTACTCATGTGCAGCTAACAGTGTGTCAGACTGCCATCTGGTTCATAGCCTGGCACACACAACCCTCCCATACACAGGAAGACCACCTATCCTCCATAACAACACTGGCAATATGACAGTCTCAAGAACTGTGTTTATATGGCTGGACTGCATCCAGCCAAACTTTGTGTGTGAGCATTACTGTAGCTACAACACACTAGTTGAAGGGTTCACAGCATGTGGTCACTGAATTGCAGTGGAATGACATGTTACCACTACCACAACAGGTGGGAACATGCAGCACCTGTACATCAACTACATGTACACTATATGGCCCAGACCAGATGTGTATCCTCTGCTGTAGGTATTTCACCATAGACACCCACACTGTATAGAGACATACCACGTGCAGACCCTGCACAGTAAGACACAGTCATATTGGTATACATTGCAAATACCATTTATCCACTCGAGGCATGTGTCAGACATTGTAACTACTGCAGGTCACAGGTATTTATGTGTATGTGTCACACACATACATCATGTGTGCGATGCTGGTTTAGGCAATGGCATGCATTGTTATGTACAAAGACCCACACAAGGTCATACTGTGTGACACAACCACACGTGGCAGTTGTGGGTTACCAAAACATACCTATCTGTACTCTGACAATGGTAATAGACAGTAGCAGAGCACACTATTGGCATTACTAGCCAACTAGCCCTGTTTGGCTGTGCTGATAGTGTGGTGACATCCCCTGTGTTTACTGGGGGAGTATGCAGCATCTGGTGTATTGTAGTATTTGCCAAAAGGATCTGTTCTCTCACACTTGCATTTACACACACCCTACTACCCCCACACACATGCACACTTGCCATTTACAAGATTCATTCCCCTACCTAACTAAGTCATGACACGTGAGAGAGAGGCATTAGCAAAGCGCACTATTCGGTTTACTAGATAGTTCCTCTTCTCTGGCTGTACTTATAGGGTGCTGACAACATCAGTACTTTGAAAGGGTAATGTGCATCAGGTAGTGTGATCTCCTGATTGCCAAAACTAACATGTTTTTCATATGGAAATGCACACACACAAACTCCCCACATCCAAACACACACACATGCCATTTACAGGTTTCAAACTCCTAACTAACTACATTACGATACTCAGGAGAGACGCATTAGCAGAGTGTGCTATTCACATTACTGGGAGGCTTCTCTTCTCCTGCTGTATTTATAGGGTGCTGACATCATCTGTGTTTAGAAAGGGGAGTGTGCATCCTGTAGTGTGTTCTCCCAGTTGCCAAAAGGGACATTTCCCTCACACAAATTTGCACACACACTAACCCCCCTCATTCAAACACACACACTTGCCATTTGCAGGATTCAAACCACTATCTAACTATGTTATGACACTCGAGACGTACACATTCGCAGAGCGTGCTATTTGCATTACTGGGAGGCTTCCCTTCTCCTGCTGTACTTATAGGGTGCTGACATCATCTGTGTTTAGAAAGGGGAGTGTGCATCCTGTAGTGTGTTCTCCCAGTTGCCAAAAGAGACATTTCCCTCACACAAATTTGCACACACACTCACCCCCCTCATCCAAACACACACACTTGCAGGATTCAAACCACTACCTAACTATGTTATGACACTCGAGATGGATGCATTAGCAGAGCGCGCTACTTGCATTATTGGGAGGCTTCCCTTCTCCTGCTGTACTTATAGGGTGCTGACATCATCTGTGTTTAGAAAGGGGAGTGTGCATCCTGTAGTGTGTTCTCCCAGTTGCCAAAAGGGACATTTCCCTCACACAAATTTGCACACACACTAACCCCCCTCATCCAAACACACACACACACTTAATTTGCAGGATTCAAACCACTACCTAACTATGTTATGACACTCAAGACGGACGCAATTGCAGAGCACGCTATTCGCATTACTGGGAGGCTTCCCTTCTCCTGCTGTACTTATAGGGTACTGACATCATCTGTGTTTAGAAAGGGGAGTGTGCATCCTGTAGTGTGTTCTCCCAGTTGCCAAAAGGGACATTTTCCTCACACAAATTTGCACACACACTAACCCCCCTCATCCAAACACACACACTTGCCGGATTCAAACCACTACCTAAATATGTTATGACACTTGAGATGGACGCATTAGTAGAGCACACTATTCGCATTACTGGGAGGCTTCCCTTCTCCTGCTTTACTTATAGGGTGCTGACATCATCTGTGTTTAGAAAGGGGCGTGTGCATCCTGTAGTGTGTTCTTCCATTTGCCAAAAGGGAAATTTCCCTCACACAAATTTGCACACACACTAACCCCCCTCATCCAAACACACACACTTGCAGGATTCAAACCACTACCTAACTATGTTATGACACTTGAGATGGACGCATTAGCAGAGCGCGCTATTCGCATTACGGGGAGGCTTTCCTTCTCCTGCTTTACTTATAGGGTGCTGACATCATCAGTGTTTAGTAAGGGGAATGTGCATCTTGTAGTGTGTTTTCCCAGTTGCCAAAAGGGACATTTCTCTCTCACACACACAAACCCCACTCACAGAGCATTTGCAGGATTCGAACCCCTACCTAACTATATTATGACACTTGAAGGAGATGCATTAGCAGAGCGCACTATCCGAATTACTGGGCATCTGTTCTGCACCTGTAGTATTTCTAGGGTGCTGACATCTTTATTTCTACAGAGGTATGTAGATGTAGTATTACCTGTCAGGTGGGGGATAGCATATATATGCATTTGCAGCCACCTACGTCAGGGTCAGATATGCACATCGCACTGGCAGGTTATGTTCTATACCATGCTTTGGGACCACAGGACCTGTAACACACAACACAACCAGTCCAGAACACCACACCCACATCCAGGGCACACACTTAGCTTCCCTGGGAACAGTGCCAGGATATGCAGGTATTCACATACACCATTCCAGTTGTTAACATCAGGTACAGGCATATTGTGTGTGAGAACTACTCAGGCCTCTACCACTTTACCCTACAGCCACTACAATTTGTGGGTCCATGTGCTATGGCAGAACCACACACCACAGCCACATGGGTGAATACATATTGCACCTGTCCATCTGCAACGTGGGTACTCACTGTTCCACACCAGAGGTAGACCACCATTGTTGATATCTGACCATACCCACCTTTCCCTGGACATCCATATCTCATCTCCACCCCCAGGCAAGGTTGTCACTGCACACAAACTGTGTTTAGCACAAGCAGACACTACACTTGTGTAGACTGGGGTGGATGACTTCAGAGGACCCATGCTGGAGGACTATACTGGCCACTCAGCATAATCCTTGACAATTGCATCCTATGAGCATGTGTACAGTTTGCATTGGTCATGCTATCCCACATATACCCATGACTGCTCCACAACAAGACACCTGTCAGCTGTACACCAGCCATATATATGTGCTGTTCAACAGACAGAGTGACCTAATACATTGCAGAGCTGTAGCCCATAGAGGGAGGACATCTGTGGACAGTTCCGGCACATTCACACATACTCATTACAACACAGTGTTGACAGTGGAATCGTCCAGAGAATGCAGATAGGGCTCCCCTCAGTCTGTTATTGACGGACACCTACTGTCAGAGATCTTCAGCAACCCTCTCACAGCACACACCAACAACATGGCTGTGGCTTAGCACATTCAATCCCTGAGACCTCCACAGTGCCCCTGCTTGACAGAGGCACAGCTCACTAGCCTCACATGTTGCCTTCTGTGACCTACTTTACAGTGGCACAGTAGCCTACTATCCTGGGGATGCAGACGCCAAGCACACTCTGGCTGAGCTGTCATTCCCTGGGGCAAGAAGCCTAGTATTGACCTCTACACCCATATGTTCAATTGTCGGATGCACAATATTTGTTGTGCTGTTCTACTGTTTGCAGGTCTTTATTGCCATAGCATTCCCTGTTCCTATGACCAACTTGTGTATCTGTGGAAGATGTTTGCATATGACGGTGATCCACTATATCACTTATGTCTCTGTGGTCATTTACTGTGTGCACTGGGCTGATTGCTGTGTTGTGGTTGGTTCCTGGACTGACACGTACAAATACCAGATATGTGTGGCCAACTGCTAAACGGAGATGTGGTCTAAGTGTGTGAGCATGCCCAGTTCAGCCTTTCTATGGCATATTGTCTGACATATGCCTCATTTATCAAAGTGTGCGAGCATGCCCAGTGTGAGCTTTCCATATGTTGCACTCTGACATCCACCACATATTTGGGTGTGTGTGAACTTCGACAATATCGCACGTTTATGATTGTGTGTTGGGTGTCATGTTGTGTACTAACTGGCCAACTGCTTTGTGTCTGACACAACAGGGATTATACTGTGCCTGCAGGAATTGCATGGGATACTTTGCAGACAGTTCTCAACATACTTTCATAATGACCTAACACTGTAGTACCGTATAGTGTACTGGTTCGGTACTTTCGCTGTGGTGGACAGTATCCTGGGCTTTAGTCCTATGACTGCTTGACATCTTCATAGTGAGCACAACAGACTGTGTAGGGGCCAGTTGTGCACATATGACCATGTTGCAATATGTTCAGATATGGACTACCTACACCAGGCTCGTCCAACATTGCTAGTGTATTCCACAACATGGGTGGACATTGGTAAACACTGGCGATGTTCCCTAGGCCATTTCTGATGCTAGTCACAGGGTGTGTTTGTCCTTCAACACACATTGTAACTGGAGTTTGTCATTACATATGTCATGGTTAGTATACTGTGCCTCCGTTTACCTCTGACATAACAGTGGTAGCCTACCATCTCCCATACACTCATTAGGATGCCTCTTGAGGGGTGCCGATATGTGGATCTCTGGCTGACCTGTACCAGGAGTTTACTGAAGTGTGGGGGTGCCTTCTGTGATATGGATCATTCTGTACAGCTTGTCCTATGTATGTCAGTGCTGGGGTTCAGGTCTCTCATGTGCATAGCTCACTGCCATTCAGATTGTACAAGGTGCAACATGTTCATTCATTCCAGGTTGGACATGGCTTCATACATCCGGCACAGCTTTCCTGTAGCTGGGAAGAATGGCGGTGTGTGGGGCTGCAGTTTGTTTACTCAGGCAACACATGGCATCTGTTCATGCTCTTTGCTACCCCTGGTGGGGTACTGTTGTGGACTTTACAGTTGATGGAGGTGTCTGCTGCGGTATATCCCACAGGGGCTATTGTAGTCAGTTGTGATGCTGATGGAGGATGGCTGCAGAGCCACAGTGAGTTCCCCTTATCTACATCTGCCAACCTTCATGTTTGGGTGGTTATATGGTACATGTTTCTGCGAACACTACAGCCACATGTTTGTCCAGTGCAGGATATTTATCACCTTTTGTACTCAGGTCTCACATTACATGTTGGGTACCTCATGGGTTAACACCTGTGTGGTCATTTGTGGGCACTTACTGTATATATCCATGGTGGTTGTCTATACTCAGTTCTGCAATTAGCTTGCTGACCTGGCTATGGCTACAGTTGTCTGTTTGTAGGTGGCCCTTTTGTGGGTTGCTTGTGTCAGCTGGGGGTCAGATATGGTGGGCTGTTTGTACTCCTCTGCATACATGCTCAGTCACAGTCCTTCCATGTTGGCCTATACCTATGGGACATGTATACAGAATGGGGGGGGGGCAAGACCAGGCCTTGTGGGATGCCACTCATATCCGCTTTGTAGTCTGACATGGATGCGGCATGTCTGACCATGTCAGTTCTGTCATTGGTCTGCTTTGCAACCCCTCTACTGACATAGGGGTGTATATTTAAGCTGGTGAACATATCCATACTGAACACATACGGTATTGTCTAGAAGCATGTGCACGGTCCAGCTACGCTGTGTGGACCACATAGCCTTCATCAATGACCTTAATGACTGCTTCAAATGGGTCAGACATGTTTAGGGGCCGGTTCTCCAGTTACAACAGCCACAGTGTGTAGGGTCCAGTATCAGTAGGTCCACAATAGCCTTCTGTCTGCGGTACATACTGATCCTTTCCATAGCTGTGCAGAACAAGCTTGTCAGGATCTTGGGTTGGTAGTTTGGAGTATCCATTCAGGCAACACCTTTGTTGTGATGGACCACTGTTGTTGTACACTGCTCTTTGGGTACATATCCTGTGGTAAGGCTGACATTGGGCAGTAGTGTGATTTGGCATTCCATTATTCTTGGGGTCCATGTTGGCCTCAGCACAGGACACCATCACATACCTTTGCTGCTGTGTGTTCTGCTTTGCAGATGATGGCTGTTACCTCAGCATCTGCAATGTCAGGGGAACATCTGCTGGGATAGGTATTTTGCACTCGAGGGGGGGGGTGTTTCCACTGCACCTGACAGGTTGTATGTTAGCAATATGTGTGTGTGTTTGGTATGTTTGTAATATCTGTGTGATTTGGAGCATATCTGTGGATGCCCAACATGGTTCCTACCATTAGTTGGCTAAGCCTTGTGATTATCCTTAGTGTCCTGTACGTTTTGTATCTTCATAGGTTCATGGGTTCATAGTAGGCTAGACACCCTAGGCCATTAGTAAGCCTAGCTAGACTGTGTGTGTCTTTCGCCACCCCTTGCTATGTTCAATTATAGCCATTTATGAGGTTCTTCACTGTTCCTCGGTCTGGTCGTGACACAGTGAGGACCCCCAGTATACATGTACGGTCATCCATCCACTTGGCAATATTCCTGTTGAGGGGTGTCAGTGAGGGGCTCTGCCTACCATGGATTGGGATCCTGTTTCTGGGTGTGGGGAGCCTATGGGTTATGTATCTGTCCCTCCAGCACATCTTATTTCATTATGTGTTGAGGTTGACATCTGTGACTTTCACAGCTCCAATGGCTTTGATTTCCTGTGGTGTAGCATGTCCATTACTCCTGTGTTGGACATGGCCTTGTACAACAAACATACAATGCCTCTGTGTAGGCAGTGTGTGACTGCAGTCAGCTGAGGTGTCTACAGCCAGGCAGCATATGATATATATTTCACACCCTTTATCCTGTTGGTGGGGTAACTATGAGGTCTTCCGAACCGCTGCAAGTGTCACGTACGGTACATCCCATATGAGTCATTGTACTAGATTATGGGTCTGATAAGGGAACAGTACAGCAGCACAGTGACCTCTGTTGATGTTGATGTGAATCCTTTCATGATACGGTGTCCAGTATCAACAGTTTTCATAGCCACATTGGCATTGTGGCTGTCACATGACAGATTAATGTCGACCTGTGTCCCTAGGTCCCTGATTACTCCTTGCATACATAATGGTTTGACACCTATGTGGTACTTTGTGTGTACATATCTGGTATTTGGTGGGACATTCATACTGTCCAGTGTCTTCGGATGTCTGGGTGGAGTTCTTGTGTGTGAGAGTGTGGTCTGTCGCATGCTACAGACTGTACAGCAGTTTTGACTACAGTTATGTGCACATGGGTGGTGTCCGCTGCTTTGTGCATTGTCAGTTACCTGGCAATATGGGTGTCTGTGCTGCATATGGATACTCCCCCTCCTTTGATGTTTTGGTGCAGGTGTTGGGGCCATAACACATGATATGTGGTATAACCTAGTAGTGCTGATGTGCTATCACTAGGCTTGCAGCAGGCTACTGTCACTGGACAGACATCAATGTTCTCCATAATGGGAAGTGCCTCAGGGGCATGCATATTGCAGTTTACACATCTGGCATTGGTCAGCATTACCCTTATGTTTCCTACCACTTATGTTTTCTAGGGTGGTGGGTAGTCTTTTTGGCCTTGCCTACATACGGCTCTATGGAGGCGGCAAAGGCCTTATCCAGTATCCAGACGCACACGGGTAACAGCTGACAGCCATCCCTGTAACAGCAGCATGGCTTGTCATGCTTGACATCTCAAGCAGACACACATTAGACCCTCTTGGACTGCCAGCTGTTAAACATGAGCATTCTGTGTTTGTACCGTGGCATCATTCTTGATGAGGGTTGGATGCTGCACACAGCCAGTGTCATCCTGCCCTGGGGTACATATTCAGAGGGACCATCCATGTCTCTTTTGATGTTGACCAGGGAGGTACATCTCAGGTAATTCACACCAGCATGGACATTGAGTGCATCATATTTCTGCTTGCTTTGGGTTGACCTGCGTACTTGTGTTATGTGGCATTTTGTGGCAGCCTACAAGCAGCTTACTCTACCCTTTCCCTTGTTCAGTCTGGTGAGTGGGACAGCTGTTTGTCTGCCTATACAGACACCTATTATGACTGTATCAGGCATGTTGTTTCTCCTTCTGGCCTGTGACTGCTTGGCACTCCAGCTTTGTGTACTATTCATTGCATGTGCTATGTTTGAAGGTTGTGGTTGCTTGTGATCTACTTTGGAGGCTTCTGTTGGTGTGGTGTGTTTGTAATTAAGGCCTCCGGGAATATTTGTCTGTGTTTATGCGTTTGGTTTACAGTTGTGGTAGGTCTATGTGGGACTGGGTTTGTGGTGTATCTGGTTACCTTCTCCTCCTGACTAGTGTTGACAGTACTGAGTTGTTGGAGCTCAACCTCTGGTTTGGATACATGGATGCATCTATCACATATATTTGTATTTATTGGGGGGGTGTTGTGGTTGTCTGTGTACTTGGTACTGGCGTCACATTGCCTCTGGATTCACAGATTATACTTGTTGTGGCTGGACTTAGTGGATTGTATGTGTGGACATATGTTGTTGTCATACTACTGATCAGTGATTACTTCCATTTTTATGGTTGCTCTCTCATGTGGTAACTTCCTCATTCTCTTGCATGGTTTGGTAATGGCTGGAGGCCAGCATGCCAGATGCCTGCGTGTATGGCATTGTGTGTTGTTGTTATTTGTGATTGCATACTCCAAGCATTCCTGGCTGTGTTCATGGAATGCCTGTATAACATGTTCTGTGGTGTGTCCCATATTCTGCACTTGCACAGGGCCTTTTGTGGATTCAACATCGGTTTTGAGGGCTGCAACCTATACTTTACACATGTTTTTCACTGTGGTATTCTGGCCAGGGACTGGGGTCAGGGTGTGTATATCCAGTGTGATTACTCTATGGTCTGTTCTTACCAGTGAGGGGTACACTTCTCATCTTGCCATCCAGTACACATGTTGCTGATTATCACATCCAGTATGCTTACCCCTCTTGTGGGAGTAGTACATTGTTCCTGGGCATTTTGGTTTATGGAATCTGGGTAATTTTCTCCTACTGTGTTGGTGCTAGTACAATGCTACCGGTGTATGTCTAGGTATTTTCAGTCAAGCAATATAATGTGGTTTGGGGGGCTTGATATATTCATGTATTCCGACATAGGCCAGGTGCTGTTCCTGGTATTAGGACAGTAGTCTGCAGCAGGCTATATACTGCGAGGCAGTTTTAGCCATTGGTATTTGACCATGGCTATTCCATGCTGCTTCTTGTTGTGGTCCCAACATGGGGGTGTGGTTATCCTTGCCATTTCTTGCTAGTCACCCTCCTTTTGTAGCTTGTTCCATGTTTTGCGGCTGTACAGCACAGTATGAGGTGTGACCTGGTAGTGTTAGGGTGCTGATGTGAGCCTTACCCAGTTCTCTATTACAGGACTGGTATCTACATTCTCCTTACTGAGTGCGTTTACACTGCACACATCTTGCTATTTATGCATCTGTCATTGGGTAGTATTACATCTAGGTTCCTATCCCTTGTAGAACCTATGAAGGTGGGTTTGTGTTTTGAGACTTACCTATTCAGGGCATGCTGTGGGTACTGACAGCATTTGCCGGTATCCATGGGGCATGGCATGATAGGTGCACACCACCCCTAGCAGGTGGTGCATCATGTCAAGCTCCGCATATCTTCCCAGCCTGAAACACATTGGCTCCCCTTTGACTGACTGCATTACTTCAGCCAATTATTGTACTTGATCTTCTTGTCTTCATAGTGTGGCATCATGCTTGGTGAGCGTGAGTTGTTAGGCAGGGTCTTCATGTTTGCATATACTAGATGGTGTTACATTGCTTAACACATGGCAATCATGTCTCAGGTGGTGCTGCAGGGCTGCCTCTGTCGGATGCACATACTACACTCCCTGTACATGTTTGAGAGCAGGTTGTGTCATGTTAGGCATCCCTGTTACTATATGAGTGAGTCAGAGAGGGGTATCATTCCCAGGGTTCCTACTGAGCCATTGTATGTGCTATGCGTTGCCTCTTTGCCAAGGCCAGGGCATACTGGGCATGCCTCCTTCTGCCTACTGAGGCAGGCTCAGGTTGTTGCTCCTCCGAGTCACACTCTGCCTGTGATGGCCTTGGCAATGGTCGGGGGCTGTTTGGCCCGGCCCTATGCTGGTCCTGCTGCAGCTGTTTTCGCAAGATCATATTATGTAGCATAGCACATACCATGACAATTTGGGTACATGTAGTTGGTGTGTACTGCAAGGCTCCACCAGATGTGTCCAGACACCGGAACCGTGACTTGAGCAGCCCAAACACACGCTCTATTACATTACGTGTTTGTGCGTGTGTCTCATTATGGCTTTCCTGTTCAGGTGTGTGTGCGTTTCTGATGGGTGTCATCAGCCATGGCTCCAGTGCATAACCTGCATCCCGTACTAGGTGTCCGTGTGGGATGTCCCCATTGGCAAATGTCTGGTACAGCTGCGTCAAATGCCAGATGTGGGAATCGTGATAACTCCCTGGGCAGCCAGCACACACATTCATTATTATGCCCTGTGCATCACACACGACCTGGCAGTTGATGGAGGGGAAGCCCTTTCGGTTAATGTAGGCCCTACCCCGCTCACCGGCTGGTGCTTTGATGCATATGTGCATGCAGTCTATTGCACCCAGTACCTCAGGGTATTCCGCTATTTGCTGGAAGAGACGCATATTGCTGGCCAATACCTCACGGGCATTGTAGAAATATACATAATCACCGACATGTGCTGACATGGCATCCAGGAACTGGTGCAGTACCCTGGAGGCTGATGCCTGTGATATCCCCATCATATCACCAGTTGGTCTCTGGAAGGTACCTGTTGCTAGTATTCTTAGGCCAACACATACCTTGGTTTCCACTGGGATGGGTTCCCCTCTGTTAGTTCTGTGTGTGAGGCGTGGCCTGCACAGCTCAACAATTTGCTGCAGGAGCTCTCTGTCCACTCTATAGTGCTCTACTATCTCCAGCTCATGTAACCCGTGGTAGGTGACCCTGGGCCTGTACACTCTTCTCCATCTCCTCACTGTGGGTTGTCTGGCACCATCTGCATTGTCACCACCCTCAGCAAGTCACCTATGTCTCATTATGACAGCTATGGCAGCCCATAACATTTCTGCTCTGAGTTCAGCTTTTTCAGTTTTCACTTCTATTAGCTTACTCCTGTCTTGCAGTGTCTCTTAAGAGAAACATCCTGCACTACTGTTTACAGAGTTTTAAGTGCTGGGCTGGGCTACTATTCTGCCTGTGTAATTGCCTGCTTCTAATTGTTTTCACCTGATAGCTTCAGCAGTTATCCCTGCTAGCTTCCTATTAATTGTGTTGCTTCCTTTTTCCTCTCTGTTTCCTCAGGGGGTGAGCAACGTGCATACTATCTGAAACACGCTCACAGTGGCTTACACGCGTGCACATGTGCTTACACGGTTCAGAATCTACTTATTCGGGTTAAAACGCACGTACACCCATGCAAACACTGTTACACATCTGCCAACAGCTTCTAACATACTCAGCCTGCCCTACACGCGCGCACACCCACGCAAACAGTGTTAAACATCTCCCAACACGCTCCCACATGCTCAGACTGCCTTACACGCGCATACACTGTCCTACTCGCGCTTCATGGTGTGCATGCATGCCCAGCAAGAAACTTTGGTGTAAGTAACAGTGTACACCTTCCATTTCTTGACTTTCAATGACTTATCTAGTGGCACACCTCTTTCCATGATCTGTGCCTGTCATCTGTCATGTTACACTGGCCTCCAATGAACTGCATTTCTTTCTACCATTCCCCCCTGTGATGTCACCTATTTCCTACTCTATTCCTCCCCCTTATGTATCTCTTACACTACTCAGACTGTGCTCATTTGCTATGTGACTGTGAGATTCAGTATCCGAACCCTCATTTACATGAGATTGCCTACTAATGCTTAGTTACATGTCTTAGACTCAGCTTCCCCCCTTAGCAACCACTACATGGTGGCCATGTTGGTTTTGGTCTGCTGGTCCCTGCATTGTCATTCCATGTATTGCATGAAACCAACATTTGTGGGTTTATAACCTTCTTTTTTATTTTTTTATACAGCGCAGCCCGTTTGCGCGGGGCTGCGCTGGGTTTAAACATATCATTTTGGCATCAGATTGTATTGCCAATGGCCACATATTTGGCCATTGGCATGCTGCCTGAATCATATGCAACCTTTTTTTGGAGCTGACATGGCTCCGTTGTGGAATTTGCAGAAATGTACTCAGTTGTCAACTGAGTACATTTCTGCAGCTAAAACGTCTCCTACACGGACTGGTTTCTGCTTCGTGGATCGCTAATATACCTCATTTGCATACCTTTCAGATGCAAGTGAGGTATTTAGCATGTCCACGCCCAGTCCGTGTAAGAGACGTTTTTGCTGGTCTCTTACACGGAGCTTAGGGCTGTTCCTGGATCGTGAGGCTTGCATGGAGTGTTGCACGTCTCTTACACTCCATGCAAGCCTTCGTGAATCCTGCCTATAGTAGTTTTTAACAAATGTAGATCTGCTATATAAAATATAGCAGGACTGATGACATCTACTACATGTGTTCATTTCAAACTCCTTGTTACCTCTAATTTGAAGTGTACTTTCCAAAATCTGTTTAATATTAACACCTCTCTTAAACAGTCTTAGATTCAAGTCCTAAACTGTTTAAAATATCTTCAGGAAAACAGTTAATCCAATTTTTTCTCAAAATATTATTGATAGTATGAGTCTCATTACTAAAAGCGCAAATAAAGGCTTTTTTGGCATAATCATTAAATGCTACTTTCTTCTTTAAGGAAAACTGGCTGTCAAATAAAATAGGTTTGTACACAGATTTTCTACTTGCCATCTCCCATTGTGCCTGCCACTTTTGGTATTTCAAAACATAAGATAATGTTTAAGAGAGGTGTTAATATTAACCAGATTTTGGAACGTATGCCTTAGATTAAAGATAACAAGAAGTTTAAAATTCCATAAGAGTATAGGGTATCCTGGCAGATTTGATTGCAGCACTAAAGCTGATGTTTACATAAGTCGGTGTGTCTCCTGTGACACATTCTATGTAGGGAAGATTGAGAGATCTTTAAGGAAACAGATATAGGGACATTGCAAATATCACCAAAAAAGGTAACCCAAATAATGCCTTCTTTAAACATTCTTTGCTTTGCAACAATTTTAAGAAATTTGTCTTTTTCATATTGGAAAAGTGGACAATTTTGAAAGAGATAGGCCATAGAAAGAGTGGTTAGGTAAACAAGAACTAAGATGGCACGTAATATGGCAACTTAAGTTAAATGCGCACACATTTCCTGGCATTTACCAGTGCTGAAATACAAAAGTCATTTTGTTTCCTAGGCTACAACATTGAGTGTACACGTGTTTTATTTTTTAAGATAGATTTTAGGAATATTTTGGAGTTGACATATATTAATTGTATCATAAATTTGACTGGATGATTTTAGGTTGGTGGTGATTAAGGTGTGTATAAATTGTTAGGATAATGAATGGAGCAGTTTTGATAAAGTCCAAAGTTGACAACAAAAGAGCTTAACTGCCTTAATGTGATTTTTACTGCCAGTTTATTCACCAGTTTTACTGATACATTAAATGGTTACAGTTACTTGTTACTGAGTTATTTTTACATCTTTTACATGCCTTTAACTCTAGCAGAGTGTCTAGGAGGTGTTTCAGTCAATTACTGTTTGTTCAACCTTCTGTTTTTTTCACTGGGATTTGTGTGAACTGTTATCACTGCTGTTAAATTCCACCTACAAGAGGTAATTTAGTCAGTTGTACTTCATTGACACATAATTTTTATCTGCTAAAATTGATGAGTGAAGCCTTTTCCACTATATATGTACAGAGAAGAACTGGGGAGTATGCTTTTCTTTCAGAACAGTTAAGGACACTAATATTTACAGTCAATCAATGCTGTTTTGGAACACTTACCCAAAGGATGATAAAATCAACATTATTGTAGGATCCATGAATGTGTTATGGTATATGTGCATCATCACTGTCTTATTTGTGGTTATAGGAAAGCATGGCATCATATATATAAACAAAGGATTATACAAATGCACCAGAGGAGATGTCTGATTACATATGAACCACACTACATCTTTGAAAAGATGACATGAACTATGTCATGGAAAGGACACTTCTACAGCCATGTGTGATAGTAAATGTTGTAATACTAAGAGGTGTAACGTACTCCTGAATCAATTTGAATTCACACACACACACACAATCAGGAGTCTCACTGCTGTATTCAAACTCTCTACCTATCGACTGACGCAATCTACAAACAAGTATATTATATGCACACATCACAGGAGAGGTCTGACATTAGTGGTGTGGGAGTGCATTATAGAAATGATGAACTCCTCAGTGTGCTGGAGACAGTATGTGTTTGTGGACAGAGTGAAAAGGGATATAGGATTGATCTGACCATGTAAATATTTCTCATGATTGGGAGTCAATTCAGCACAACTGTTGAATTAATCTTCCAGTGATGTAATGACCTTGCCATCATACAGCCAAGTTGATTGTTGTAAGACTAGAACCCCCTACCTATCTATTTATGCAATCTGCAGTATTTAAAGCAAGTCCCATGGCACAAGGCTGACTTCAATCATGTGAAACTGCATTTTATAAACAGTGACATCAACACTGTGTTGCAGAGAAGATGAGGTCGGGAGAAGGGTCTGACACTGATATGGACTCATCCTTAAGTGTAAAATATCCAGGCTACTAATGTATTTGCGACAGCAGTTGTTAAGGTTAATAGGTGTTGTGCTTGCCTTCCCCATCTGTGTCACTGTACTCTGTGAGTAGAGTTCTCTGCTGAAGGAAAAGGTGAAAAACTTTAATTTGCTGTGTCTTCCACAGCATAAACAGGCTTTGTGGCAATGTGGGACCATTAACACTCTAGACAGTACTTCATGGAGTAAATCCACTTGCCAATCTAGCCTCCTCTGTGGCACAAGGTATAAATTCTAAGAGCTAAATGAAAAATCCGAGTTGAAGCAGATTTTGACTCTAATATGTAGACAAAGAATGTTAGAATGCAATTATTATAGTAGTTTTTTATCATGACTTTAAGAATATCTAGTAATGGCTACTATACATATCTCGCCTGGTCAAATTTAGCGTGTAATAATTACTGAAATAATATTTTATACCTTCTACATACAAGACATGGTTTGCAGGAAATCACAAGTTAACTGGGTGTACAATGTGTTTAAGGCAATCACTCACTACATTTTGAAATAACACCTGAAATGCCATTTAGCATGAATTACTGTAGTTGCTCATTGCTAGACCTTGCACAAATGCTGAGGCCTACAACTGATCAAAATGAAGGAGCTTAGAGAGATACACAGGCAACACATTCACAGGAAAGACAGTTATAAAAACAGACAGTAAGAGTTTCACCTAATATTGTATTCAAGCCATTGACAAGATGGAAAATCAAGTTTATAGACTTGATCATTATCTCTAGACCACACCAAAAAACTTATACTTCACACGTGTCAAAATCACACCTTGGGGGGGCGTGGCCAAGGGTGAACACAGGATAGCAGCAGATTTCTTCAGCTCCACCAACATAACTACACTGACAGGAAATTCAACTAATGTAATAATTTTCTTTCTAAAAACGTTTGGAATACTAGTATCTTGAATAATATCTAAAAAAGAAAGAAAATTTAAATAATTTTCCTGTCAGAAATCCTCTTGGAAATTTCTCTTTCTTCACCTCTGTTCAGAATGAGTTCCAGTAAGGCTAACAGTCAGGATTCCAGCATCAAGAAAAAGCTTCAGTCTTTACTATCAACTATTCAGCAGCTAACAACTAAAATGGACAGACTGGATGTTAAAATTGATAACTTTATAGAAAAAAACCACAAAACAAATGGATTTGTTACATCAAGACTTACAACATCAGAAAGCCCATATTACAGGTATAGAAGAGACTCTTAATGATATGAACAACAGAATTCAGGAAGAAGAAATTAACATTGAATTTTTATTGAAACAGAACACACACCTTCAATCCAAACTAGATGACCTTGAAAACAGATCCAGATGCAATAATATAAGGATTTTTGGACTGCCAGAAAATATAGAAGGTAACAACATTACTTCCTTTTTAAATACTTCACTTCCCAAAACTTTAGATCTGTCAGAAGCCTTTATTTTGGTATTGAAAGAGCCCATAGGTCTTTATCTAATTCTAATACAAATAAAAAGTATCCTAGATCAGTTATTGTAGGATTTTTATCATCTTATGACAAGGAGATGGTATTAAAGGCTGCACGGGCTAAAGCTCCTATAAAAATTAATGAGGCAACTGTGCGTTTTGACAATGACTATTCTTCCTTGGTAATAACAAAAAGAAAAGTTTTTTGCCATTAATAAGAGAGCTTAAGAAAGCACAGTTCAAAACTCATCTTTTATTTCCTTCTAAACTAAAAATCTTTTTACCAGATGGCCCTAGAATTTTTGAAGACCTGGACTCTGCTTTGCTGTATATTAAAAAAAATAAAATAGTAGATAAAATAGAAGATATGGAATGGGCAAGCCCTTCGCTAAAGAGGATGGCAACAGCAACTTCTTGGAAGACTTTAGAGAAGCAAAAAAGACTAAAAAACAAATGACATGTTCTATATTTCTTTGAACTCTTTAATTACAGTTACTACATTTTTAAGAAAGCCACAAATATTTTAAGGATTTATTCAAAGTTACTTTTTTGTGTGCAAAGAACTGATTTTGTTTTATAAATAATCAAACTTTCTGAGGAACAAATAACCTGTTATGAATCAACTTGTTTCTCTTTGTGATAAAGAGACCTAAGGTTAGTAATCTGATACATTTCCTTTCTCTTCTTGTTTTAAATAATGGCATTCTCTTTAAACTATACATTCAGTGAGGGGTGGGGGAGGGCAGGGAGAGAGGTTTGATGGAAAATATGAAATAAGGGGAAAAATAATTTATTAGTTTTTTAAAATTATTTATGCTGTTTAAATACTGTTGCTAAATATTATACCGTGACTTAATTACTTAATACATGATTTCAAATAATATGTCATGATATAATTGCAGTTAACTAGAACTAAAGTAGTTGAAAGTAATATATCTCATGTTCCACTTTATTAAAACAAACAGCAAGTAATATATCTTTGTAAAAACAAACAGCAAGTAATATATATTTGTCGATACTCTTTGTAGGTCCTTTTTTTTTTTTTTCTCTCTCTCTCTCTCTCTCTTATCTATAAAATTATATGCTTCTGATAATACTGATATGTGTATGTAATAAGATCTGTATGAGAAAATGAAATGGGGCATATAAAAATAAGTTGTGTTTATGTTAAACAACTGTAGGCTTGGTTTTACTGTCATAGAGACTGTAATGACTTGTAAAATGCTTCGAGAAGGTTTTGCACTGTTTAGATTCATTAGTATTATAAAATGAATGTCAGTCACTTGCTTTTACTAAAATTCCCGCCAGAATGTTATGGGAGACAATCTGGGATGTGGGTTTCCTCGTGAACAGTATCCTTGAGTCGTTTTAAAAGCTTCAACACTCAGAATACATGCAGAGAAGCTGAAAGCAGACATTTTGAACTTTGACCCCTGATTTCACACTGACACATCGCAGATCCAAGAAGTAAACTGTTTCAGGAAGTAGAACTGCTGTAAATACGACTTTGTGATGAAAAACGAATTTTATGACACCTAAATGTGAGTTTTTCTTTATAATAACTTACTTATTTAAGATGTAATTCATAAAATATAAAAGTTAAAATGATTTTAAATGACTTAATATGACATAGTAAACTAATGAGATATTTTAGAAGGCATAAAAGGTAAAACACATGTACACTTGTTTTTGAAAGCTTATATGACTGCAGCACTTTAATGTATATAAATACTTATGATTTAAACATATGTAATGTTATAAATCATTTGCCTTGACTAACAGACAAGTACATGTATCATTATGATTATAGTTTAGAAGAAATTGTCATGTGACATATTTTAAAGCTGCAGTTCAGATAATATAAAAAAGAGATGGCTTTCATCACAATGATTTATGTATAACTAGGAATCAACATTGCTGTGCAGTATGTTCTTTTAACTTATGCATGAGAATAAATATTTATTTAATTGGCAATAATAAATATGAGAAGGAAGCTTTTGGTGCAAGTAACTTAAAGTTTTAAGAGCTTTTAACTGTATTACTATGGCAGAAAGTGGGAATACCCTAATATAAGTAATGTCTGAACCATAATAGCCTAAGATAATATATGTTATTGAATTCAAATGAACATAAACATATAATAAGAACTTATTCTTACAAACATTTATTACACTACCATATAGATATTCCCCCTTTTCTCTCTCTCTCTCTCTCTTCTTTGCTCTTTTTATCAAGATTGTTAGAATGCTATTTTGATTATGACTGTATTATACAGAATAGATGTACATAGTAATATTAGTTGTTTCTAAATGTTTTATGTGTTTATATGAAGCTGTTATAAAAATTGTTTAGCTTTGTTATAATAGATAATCAAGTTAAATGAGGTTAACTTTAGTTAATAATAGTTAGTATTGAATTAATTTGGTGGCAGCTGAAGTACTGCTGCTTAGGATAGGGGATAACTTGAGTGGTATTTGCTACTCAAAGTTGGAGTTTTCAACTCCAGGCTGGGTGCAATGTTTAATCCAAACATTATTTTCACCTGATTATTGTTGTATGTATATAGTTTTGACATCCACATCACATTTTATAAACTCATTGTCACTACAAATAAAAGTAAAACTTACACAAAATTTCATAATATTTTCATTAAATACAGTTATAATTAATGGAACACCTAAAGGAGGAGACATAATAATACTTATTTTGTTAATTATTATTCTGATTATATGTTTTATATGTTCATAGAAGTTAAATGGTATCTCTAAAAGGAATTTCTTTAAACATTAATGGATTGAATAACCCATGTAAAAGGGCAAGTTTAATGAGATATATTAATTTGCATAGAGCCAACTTAATATTTCTTCAAGAAACACATCTCCTGAAAAAGGATATAGATAAATTAGCCACTAATAAATATACAGTCTTGGTTAGCTCAGAACAGACACAGAAAAAAAGAGGAGGGGCTATCTTATGGAACAAAAATATGCCCATACCTAAAACTATTAAGTCTTATAAAGATGATAAAGGAATGTTTTGTATGGTTACAATACAGATTAATGGGAAAGTATATACATTAATCAATGTATATTGGATACCAGGAATTGGCACTAATACAGTGAAACACCATCTCAATAAGATTATATCATTTTCTATAGGAGATATTATTTTAGCAGGTGACTTTAATTGTATCCTACATGAAAAAGATACTACTACTACAGGAAAGAGGAAAATTACATCTAATGCAAAACATTTAAAGGATTTTATTAATTTATATCATTTGAATGATATTAATAATCAGATATATTCTAAATTATTACCATACACTTTTTTTTCTAACAGGTATAAAACATATTCAAGAATAGATAGAGTCTTTATTTCTAACCAAATGGTAACAGACTTAATTAATTCCAAAATCATTTCATGTCCTATATCAGATCATAATTCAATTGTCTTTGAATTCATGGTAAAGAGTACTTATAATGTCCAGATCAAAAGAATACCAGCATACTTAACTCAACTAAAGGACTATAAAGATTATATACTTAGAGGTGCAACATTTCTTAGACTTAGGATGTCTCCATTGTTTACATTTGGGATGCTTTAAAATCATATTTGTATGGACAAAGTATCAGATGGTATAATAATAAAAGGAAATCCTGGGACAAAGAATTACTAGATATTCAAAGCAAATTAGACTTATATAAACATAATAATAAAGATAATATTATGGACAAAAAAGTCATTGAGGAAATAAATAAATTAAATGTGAAATACAAAGAAATTTTAACTCGTAAAGTCAAAATAACATTAGAGAAATATAAGTTTTTGTCTTACTCAATAAGTCCCAAATACTTACATAGACTTAAAAATGAAACAAAAAGGCTGAATAAACAAAATCATATCAAAGAAATTTTCTCTCCAGGGAAAAAGAAGAATGTTTCTAGTTTACCAGAAATATTAAATGAATTTAGAAATCACTTTCATAAAATTAATCACAATAACATTAACATGGATTCTAAAGATAAAATAAAGAAATTTATAACTACAAACATGAACAAGAAACTTAATAAACAACAGACTAAATTAATAGATAAAGATATTTCATATACAGAGGTTATTACACAAATAAACAAACTTAAATCAAACAAAGCACCAGGTAATGATGGTATTATACCAGAGATTTATAAAATTCTTCCTAAAAGTACTTACTCATTAATACATAGGGTTTTTATTTCAGCTCAAAATGAGTTAACAACTCCCCCATCCTGGCAATACACATTTATTTCACCAATTTTAAAACCCAATAAAGACCCAACCAGATGCACTTCATATAGACAGATTTCATTACTTAATGTTGACTATAAAATGTTTATGAGTATTTTTGCTGACAGATTAAAGACAATCATTCCAGGTATAATAGATATAGATCAGACAGGCTTTATTATAAATAGAAATACTTTTGATAATATAAGAAGAACTTTAACATTAATTGATTATGCAAACAGGAAAAAGAAAGACTTAACACTTATTAGTCTTGATATAAGTTCAGCATTTGACTCAGTAAGTTGGGACTACTTGTTTATCTTATTGAAGTGTACAAATTTCTCTGATGCATTTGTGAATCTAATTGAACATCTATATAAAGGAGCATTGGCTTACATTAAGATAGGAACATATGTCTCACAAAAAATACCCATATTAAAAGGTACAAAACAAGGGTGTCCACTCTCTCCACTATTATTTACTTTAATAATGGAGCCTTGGGCTAATTTGATTAGAAACAGCACTGATATAGTAGGATTTGATATAGATGATAACACAATATCTAAAATTCAACTTTTTGCAGATGATGTTCTAATTACATCAGCAGGAACTAACTCTTCTATGCAGTCATTATTTGATAAAATGACAGATTTTAAAAATATCTCTGGTTTGATATTTAATGAAGAAAAAACTAAAATATTACCTATATACACACGAAAAAATGTCCTCACTAATGATTTTCACAAATATATAACCAACTCATGTCAGATAACTTACTTAGGTATAATATTAACTAAAGATATTAAATCTATTATACATAATAATTCTAGTAACTGTCTTCATAATATACAAAGTCTTTTCAATAGCTGGAACAATATGTTTTTTACCATGGAAGAGAGACTCACAATTATTAAAATGATAATATTCCCTAAGATATTATATTTAATACAATCAATAATACTCCCACCTACAAAAATAATTATTAAGAAATTGAATTCACTAATGTTAAATTTCTTATGGGCACCTAATAGACCTAGGATTGCATTAAAGAAACATACTAATAGCTGGTCTCAAGGGGGCATTTCATTCCCAGACTTTAATTTATATACTATCTCTTCTATTATAAAAGTTATTACTTTGTTAATAGATCAGTCATATGTTGCAAAATGGAAAGATTATTGGGAACTAATTAGCATTCACTTCATGAAAATCTCCTTAATACATAAAAATACTATTGTAAATAACCCCATGTTATGTTATTGAAGGAATTTTGTACTTAATCTATTACACCAAAATATCTAGCTAGTTACCCATTAAATATTATTATTAGATATCGTAATTTTATATTTATGCATCCTAAGTATAAGGAATGGAATTTTATCCTATTCCTTATAATGTATACACAAGGTATTCTTTTATCAACCACCTCTGAAAGAATTATTTTAGTCACAGAGAATGATTTAAAGTATTGGTATCAGTTGCTGTCTGACAACAAAGTAAAAAATTTAGACTTATTAAAGCAAGAATTTGATTTGAGAGAAACATGTTGGTTAGAAATTCAGACTTTTAGACAACATCTTATTAATAAACTTGATTTAATGTCTTTAACAGTTAAAGAATCTTTCCCAATTCTGATTGATTACTTGATATTAAATTTACAACATAGGGGTTCTGATAAAGGTAAGCTCTCACACATACATAAAATTATTAGAGAAGAAACTCATTACAGTTCAGATACTTATTGGAATTATTTTATTTCCATTAATGGTGAATCACCAAAACAACAAGATAAACAATTCCATTAATTGGAGATTTTTTACTTGGAAATTTTTACATAGATCTTTCTATACACCTTTAATGATGAATAAAATAAATAATAAAGACAACTTATGTAAGAGATGCAATGTAGAAATAAATGCTGATTGGGCACATATGTTTTATGATTGTATAAAATTGAAGGAATATTGGATGTTAATCAATGATTTTTTGCAGGCTCTTTTCACAGATAATTTCATTGTCTCTAAATCACTTATATTATTTAACACTCCTGTTCCTAAATGTGTTAAAAAAGTTAAACTTCCCTTGTTATGGTCTATTCTAGCAGTGGCTAGAAAAATAATAACCAGAAACTGGATTTCAGATACTCCTCCTTCATTTAATGAATTTAAAAATGTTATGACAGAAGTGTGTCATATGGAATTAATGACAATAAAGTCAAGTACTACTAGAAAAACGTCTTACTATACTATATGGGATACTTTACAAAACCTGTTAAAAAAATCTTAGTTTCATTAGTAAGACATTATAGTTTAATCAATTGATTTGATTTGTAGTGGATGTCTCTGTAAATATTTTGGTTGTTTTATTAAATGTTATAATTATTTACATTTTAATTGCTTGTATAAGATTGTTATGATATTTATTTTGTATGTTAAAAACAATAAACTTGTTTTAAAAAAAATCACACCTTGAAAGGACAGTGATAACCTATTCAGCCAATGGAAGATGTAGGTCTTATTCTTCAGCAAAGTAATTGCAGACTGAAAATGCCACAACATGAGATTTACACCTATCAGCCTAATGAATAGTCAATGGTATAAAAGGGTGAGAGAAGATGTGTGAAGACAGAGACCGATATGCAGACACATATGAAAGGGTACTGTTGTGGATCATTAATGTACAGCTTTATGGTGTGTTCTCAGTATTCATCAGTCATATTGTGTATCAGTAAGTTATAGCTCTGGGCTCAAGAAGCTGCAGGATAGGAAAAATCTGATGAAGACATGAGTAGAATAAGGATAGCTTAATAATTCATACTTATGAGCTTGGATGTGTTTGCAAATTTTTTTTGCAACAACATTCAAAATCTGTTTATGAAAGGTTAATGGATAAAAAATTAAGCTGTAGATGTATGTCATTAAAATAGCATAGAACTATAACCTCACAGTAATAAATAATTTGACATACATCTGGAATTGAACCTTTGATGCTATGGAAAGTAGGATATGAACAGCCTTGCACTGTCACTCAGCATTAGTGCATGATGCCAAACTCCATCCAAAAGCTGAGAACAAAAAGTAAAGGCTTTATTATGGGCCATTTCTGGTCATGTGTGTTGTGTGTGATTCTACTTTTTGACCAGATTAAATGTGTGAAAAAGGTTTTGATAGGAAAGTGGCTAAATTGGGTGGAGTATCCAAGTAGACAGGAGGACATGGGGAAAGAATAGAGGGATTTGCATGAAGGTAGTAGGAGAGAACCATAGATATCCACTTCTTCACAACATAAATGTAGAAGTGCAGCCACAATTTGATGAATTTGGACTGTGACTACACCTAGTGTATGTAACAACAACAGAATAAGTATAGATCTAATTGTATCAAATCAAGTGTGTCCAGAAGACACATAGGTGAAGTGGAGAGCTATGTATGGGTCATTATTTTTTTTTTGTGGGAAAGGTGCCTATTTTTTTTTCTTTAAAAGAACGCAGAACATTGGTCAAGGTACTTAGAAATGTGAGAGTCAGGTAGGAAGGTTAGGTGAGGAATCAGGTGCAGACATACAGGACAAACAAGACTGACAAGGATGGTGATGGACACTATATGCTGGGGAATGCCATAATTGGGGAAAGGTATGGGGCATCTGAGACACACCCACATCAAGCCTGAGAAAAGTAATAATCTAGTCATCACCCTTAGAACTGTTATAATGTCTCCTGTCTCAGTTTTTTTGTGTAAATGCTCAATATTGACATCATCTTGGCAATGTGATGAAGCACCTTTTTGACACCGTAGATTCAAGCACTGATGTCCCTTTCTATTACACCCTTCACCAGAACCATAAGATCTTAGTCGGTGACAAAACACCAATAGTAATACTACTCCTGGAGGGTAACAATGAAACAACTGCCAGGGCAAAGCTACCTGATGTGGATGGGGCAGGTAGGGCAGGGGTTGTGGAGGCAGCATTGACATCTTGAGACCCTGACATGCTGGGTGTCAGTGCTGTAATCCGTGGAGGGGTGGCAGGCCAATCTACAGTGGTCAGTCTACTTCTTTGTTCTGCATGTCAGTTTTTATAAGCAGAAATGTATGACAACAGGACATTTTTAAGCCATATAAAATACTCCCCTCCCTCAAAAAAAAAAGAGAAAGAAAAAGTGGTAAATCTCAGATAAACTGTGTTTAAGAGTCAGTCACTACATTTACAGCTCCTACCACAGAAACAGATATACAAAATATGTGCATCACTCACTCATTAGAAATACTGCTCATCAGTGCCAAACATGTTTGCGCTAATGAAGATTGCAGAAATGAAATTGTTCATTTTCCTTCAATTGTGAGCCCTGTTTGATTTCTGCTAAACAGTGCTGAAATTACACAAGGAAAAGAACATATATAACAATTTATATTCTGCACAACAAATCACAAGTTGCATTTTCACATCAGCTTCAAACCCTACATGCTCTTTCCTATTTCTTTAAAAATCCTTTACCCATGTGCTAAAATAATACGTAGAGCAGTGTAGACTATCTTCTTTCACTGCTGTTCAGAGGGCTGTAGCAAAGTGCACCTGTGCCAAGGTGAAATGTGCTACTGATGGCAAGACAAGCTAAATTTCTCCATTTGTACCTTGGGCAGTGGACTCTTGTTCACTGCGTCTAAACACTGCCACTCAAGAGTGCACTCTGCCAAAACGTACAAATTAGGAACACAAAAAATTAATAAAAAATAATAGACAATTATCAGTAGTAAGAAATGCAGGGTAATAATAATAATGAAAAGGCAGGATTGTGAAGTTTCCTAGATCTGTGTATGGTACAACCTGATCATATGCTCAGAAAATATGCATTAACTTTGTCAGACAGCTCACATTAAGGAACTGAACTCTCAACTCAGTGCAGTCACGCTCATTTGGGTTTCTTTCCCTCTTTGTCACCAACACAGGACCAGAAAATGTTACTTTCTCATCTGTTTGAAAATGTGTAGATCAATGTCATATTGACCAATGCTTTATGCTAATAGTAGTCACCATCATTTTAATATCAGGTTGCCAAAATTGTCAGCAATTTTTTCTCTTTATTTTCTGAACATCTTCCAGACCTCTCAGCATAACTACAGAAATGCAGTATCATGGCTATTTATTTGCATCTTTGTTTCAATGTGTAGTATAGGTGATCAGCATTTCAGTTATATTTTAGGTTGAAAATGTACAGTGTGCTCTGACTGCAAGGATATCAGTGCTGTTGTGGTTGCTCTCCTAGCTGTCAAGATGCTTAAACTTTTTATTTTAAGTCTACTGTGCATGATAGAAATAGTTCATAGGGAACTAACCAACCTATCAGACACCTTTTGGGGCTAGTCAATCACTCCAAAACTGTAAGTTAGGACAGAAAGAGCAAAATAATTTATAGCTTGGGCTTTGTTCCTAGATGTCAACATTATATTCAGTATTAGTTTAAGTCTTCTAAAATATTACAGCAAACAAGAATGTCCCAACAAGTTCAAGTAGACCCAGAAGCTTTTGTGTCTTCTAAAATATTCCTTACTAAGTTTTACTTCATCTTTTCATGTTTTATTGTTTATCCATCACCAGTTCTCAAATATTTATACACTCCCTCTTGCTCAAGTTCCTGTCTCAAACTGATGTTTTCTTGGTGCTGCAGCTTTCCTGAATTAAAGGTTGCTTTTGCACATTTATCAAGGCCAAACAACATTTTTATATCATCTGAAAAAGTTTTGACCACTTGCAGTTATGCTTTCAGTTCCTCATCTGATGAACTATACAGTTCTAATCTTTACACTCTTGTTGTTTTCTGGGAGTCAAATTGTAGCCATCACCTAATCTGTTAAGTAGGCAGCTTAATGGATTAAGGGCAAGACAAAAGAGCAGCGATGACAGAGAGTCACCCTGGAAAATTCCCCTTTGAATTTCTATCCCTGGAATAATAATCTGTCGTTTATCATGGCTTAACTGCAAAGTGGTGTGCCTCTGTTTCATGGTCACTGCAATGTAATCGATCAGTGTAGGGTGTATCATATATTTTAAGAACTCTTTTTATCTGTGAATGTGGGATACTCTCAAATCCTTTTTTGTAGTTTATTCATGCCATACCTAGATTTTTCCAATTTTCTATTATAACTTTATTTAACAGCAAATGATCCTGTTCCATATGACTTTCTTTTATTTCTTTTATTGACCTTTTGTTCTACTGCCATGATTGAGTTTTCTTCTATATGACTATAAGGTTTATCAGCATCAATTTCAGTGTATAGTTAATATGTCGTCGGAAGGCAAGTTATCGGTCTAGAGTTTTTAGGATAGCTTGTAGGTTGACTCAAGTAGGAGTATTGTTTTTCCTATTGTTAACCAGGCTGGTGTCTGTTCAAGGTGTGCATGCAAATAGTTCTTACTCATGGCTAAATCTTCATGTAAAGATGTTAATATTTTTACCAGAAGTTAGGTACTGCATCTAGGCCTGGGGCTTTCCATTTTGGAGGTTTTCTTAACTTTGTTTCAATCTCTCTAGCCATTATTTCATGCCCTGTTCATTTGAACTTCTTATTCTTTCTTTTACTAATTCTATCCATTTAGCATTTTTGTTATGTTCCATGGGATCTTCATAGATATTTCTCCAAAACGTATCTATTTCTTTTTTTTTTTTTTTTTTGTGGTGTTTCAATTCCTTTTGCCTTGTTTCCCAATTCTATTTAAAACCTTTTTTGGGCCATCAATAAATTGTTTATTTTGTACTTTTCCTTTACATTTATCTGCATATCTTCTAAGTTTTTCTGCCTGTGCTGATATTTTTAGTTTATTATTTGTGACAGTGCACAATAGATCTGTTCTGATACTGTGCATTGCTTTTATCACATCTATCTTTCTGTGAACTTTTGTTGATCTGTTCCCTTTTCTATCCTCTTCTAACAGTGACACTTCTTGTCTTAATTGCTATATAGAGTTCTCTGTTCAATACTTCCATAATGGCATTTGATCCTGTATCACCCATCTCTCTTTCATTTGGGAACTCACTGGCCTATCACTCCACAGCACTGACTGTGTCAGAGTTGCCACAGTTTCTGTCATTTTTGTGGACTGATACTTCCCTCTACAACAGGGGGAACATCCTCCTCCTAGGCCTGGCTTAGCCCCATTGCAGGAATGTTTTCATGTCTTGAGGGTTCTACACTGTCATTTATTTTCAGTCCTGGCACCAGTGCACCTACCAGGATTGGGCACGTTTTTGTCCTGGGTCTTGTGTACCCAGCTGTCTTTTGTATTTTTTTAACTTATTTCTGTCCATGGTATATGCTATATAAAATACAGTCTATAAATCAGTATTGTCTTGGTGAGATTTTATGAAAAACAGGGTCCACTTTGTGAAGGTACTCACCAAGACTTGAGGATGAATTAAATTCCAGCTATACTAATCTCCTTTGTTTGCTGACTCATCATCTCTCCATTTGGACACCTTATTTCTATGGTCTCCAAGACTTAGAGAAGTGTGCTGTAGCATAAAATGATTGCATTGTTCTTGCTCCCTCTTCTGGGGTACATTGAAAATAAATATACTCCCTTACATGTTCTAGCATAGCATTGAGACATTAGTGAAATATTCTGGAGGCTGAGGCCTGTAACACCCCTATCATATCCCTCCCTTGTCTCTGGAGTGTACTAGTAGCTAATATCCTCAGTGCTGGCCATACCTTAGTTTCCACTGATATAGGTTCTCCTTGATTTCCCCTTGGTCTCAGGTGGTGGAGGTACAGGTTGCAGACTTCCTGTAGTGTTTCCCTACCAACCCTGTATTGCTCTATTTCATTGTCATGCAGGCCATGATATGTTAAACAGAGTTTGAACACCCTTCTTTTCCTTGGATGAGGTCTATCATTAGCAGCAGCAGCATAGATTTTATCCAGTTCAGCTTACACATGCAGGAGAGCAGCAGCAGGCCCTACCATTGCTTTCTTTTCCTAAGTGTGATGCTGGCGGTATTCCAGTAGGTTTTGGTGTTCATGGCAATGGGCTACACCAACTCTACATGGTTACTTTATAGCTTCCTGAATGGCTTCACCATACTTGATTGGTTTATTAGCATTTAATTCAGCTGGTTATGCTGTCATTAGCATACTGTGCTGTTTATCTTGCAGAAAGAGGTGGTAGACTGAGCTGGTGTGCCAGATGTTGGCAACATGTGCACTTCCAGGATGCTGGGCAGAGATGGTGATGCACCCCCATGCATTGTACACTTCCTGGTAATTGATGGAATGGTAATCCTTCCTAGTGAAGTAGCATCCACCTTGTGGACTAGAAGGGGCCTTAATTGCAACATGGCTGCAGTCTATCACACCAGAGGGAAACATGCCACTTCATAAAAGGCACCAATATTCCTGGCTTAGTCCTGAAGTGACACCGGGGAATATGTGTACTGATCCACATATTTCAAGAGTACATACAGCAACTACTGCAGTATCCTCAAGGAAAAAGCATCTGAGATCCCCAGAATTTCCCTAATCTGTCTCTGGAAAGTCCCTGTGGCAAGTGTAGTGAAGGGTATGCATACCTTAGTGTCTACAGCGATACGAAGTCCATGCATTCCTCTGTTACCTGTATGGGGGTCATACATAATCACTAAAACCCCTATAATGTTCCTGTCCAGTCTGAACATATCAATTTATCAAAGTTATAATGAGTTATCCTGTGTTTATGACTGGGCCAAGATGATCAACCAACACCTGGAAGTAGCAAAACTAGCAGCAAGTGATGACATTACTATGGACCACAACTCAGATAGATTTAGTGAGACTTCTCTGTATTTAATGTATCTGCAAACATCATGAACAAACACAAAATTTCCACTATGAATCACAAATGGTGTAGAGAATATCTCAGTAGCTGATGCTGAATTGCTTCATTCCTTATGTATATCTCATTATCAGTACATTTGCATAGGTTCTTTAGAGGTCATCTCACATTTGCATAAACTGCCTTGAATCACTGATCAGCTGCACTCATTTGCATACATTGCTAATAGCCTTAACCATTTGCAAAAATTACTATGAATACCGCCTTGTGATAAGACACCCCTGCAACTTTGCAAACTACTTCAGAGAAAACTCATACAAAGTGATTTGTTTAGACATACTTTTGATACTGCCATGATGTGAAAATGTTGCTGCTGTAACAGTGATGTTTACATGTGCATTCACATTCATTCTTGATTATGAAAGGAATTATGCAGGGAGCTGTTATAGACATGACCAATAGGTATGCAAACTGCACATTGGTCAATGTGCTTGAACTTGTATGTTCAAATGGTAGAAAGACGGGGGGGGGGGGTTCAACCTACCATCCATGCATGTAAATTGCTACTCAGTACAATTCTTCATCAAGGGAGAATGATAGTACTTTGCTTATAGGAGAAGTATTATAAAATTATCCATAATCATAAATATGCCTGAGAGATGTAAATATCACCTGTAATCTGACATTATAAGTATATAAAGGGCACAGAAATGTAACACTATATAACTATGTACACTTAAAAGCATAGTTTTTGTGAGGTGAAAACTGAACTGGCATACTCAGTCACAGATTTCCCCAAATGCCAGCCAATTTGGACATATGTCAATATATATGTCGTGAGTTGGCCTTGAAGGGAAAATTTGGTGCATACCCAACTGTTTTTTATATATATATATATATATATATATATATATATATATATATATAGAGGTCTACCTGAAAATGCTGAAAGCCCACAACGCCGACGAAGAGAACACCGACACCGGAAGATCGACAACGGAGATGATGCCACAGTTGAAAATCCCAATGCTGAAAACACTGACATGTTAAGGTAAGTGTGCAATAGTGACAGATTGTAGGGTTAGGGGCGGATTAAGTGAGTTAGGGTTAGGGCACGGGTGAGGAGAGTGTGCGATAGTGACAGACTGTAGGGTTAGAGACAGGTTAAGTGAGTTAGGGTTAGGGCGCGGGTTAGGTGAGTGTGCGATAGTGACGGACCTTAGGGTTAGGGTTTCGGTTAAGGTTAGTGCATAGATAGTTGTGTATGTAAGGTTTAGTGTAGGTTTGTAAGGTTTTTGGTGTGCTTGTGTTGTGTGTGTGCTTTTTGGACAGGGGATTTGTTTTGTTTGTTTATTGTCGGGATTGTGGTTTGTCAGGCATGTGAAGTTTCGTGTTTTTGAACTTTCGGTTTTGTGGTGTCGGTGATTTATATATATATATATATATATATATATATATATATACTGTGATTGTACTTTTACTGATTTCTTTATAAGCTCATAATTTACTGATTTAAAAATTGAAAGTGGGAACTAAGCAGGTCATGTAACTGGTACTACTTGCTATAGTCTCCTGTCATCTGTAATGATGATTGCAGTCTATGTGACATTTTAGACTGCATGTTTGAAATATATGTACCAGAGCACAGCAAAGACACCTGCTACCTCTTCCAAGTCATAACAAATATATCAGAACAGTAGGACAATCTTATTGTCTATAGTGGCAAACAATTTTATCCTTTGAGTTCCTTGCACCCCTTTTAATATTTATTAGCTCAACATATAAATCCACATTTCCAATATAGGAATAGAGCAGATTCTTGTAGTGTTCGGCATCTTATTTCATTTTTCAGGAATGTTAACAACTAACAGTGTGCTGTGCCCATTCATGTAACAATGTCATAGGATCATAGACTCCATGTGCATGGATTCTTAACTTGTTCCCTCTTTTATATTAATGAGCTAAAAGAATAATGGTGTTCATGTTGATGTCAGACCTCAATAAAACCATTTTTTGAAGGAATCACAGGCATGATAAATGTCTTAAGCTCAAATTGTGTCATGTAGTGCACAGGTTAAAGGTGCAGAATGAACTGTGCACTATGTATGAAATAATATAAGCTTTGCTGGTTGTATAAAAATCATCAGATATCAGAACCTGCACAGGTGGTTACTGCATAAAGGGATGAACCACAATGTTGTTAGTGCTGACAGCCCACCATCAGGTTTTTCTGCAAATAATATTATATCAGTAACGCAAGGTCCCTTGTGTAAGTATTGTCTATAAATACAATGACATCTCATATCCTATCAAAAACACCTGTAATCTAAGCCATGTCAACATTAAACTGAAGGTTATGTAAGTAAACAAGCAAGCAAAAACAACAAAACATAAGGCACAAGTGAGAACCATGTTGAATTCATTGAGAAGGTCTGTTATCATCATGCCACTTGAATCCTCTGAGGGAGTGATCAAACTCCATTTTAAACATGGCAAGTATACCTTGAGGAAAACACGTTTGATAAGAAGGTATATGAAAGGCATAATGCCAAATTGTTTTTAACTGCATAGCCTATATCAAGGCAATGATTCATATTATGTATTCTTTAGTATACTAAATGGATGATAACATCATAAGGTCTTTTCACTGTAGATGGATATAATGATTTCTATATCTGGGTGCCACTACCACAAAGGTTAACTTACTGAAGAAGAGTCAAACTGCACAGGTAAACATAGGTACAAACACTTTTTGTTACAATAAGTCATGGCCCTCACAGGACCAATAGGAAACTTTTTGTTTATTAGTGCTAAAAAAAGGTCAGGAAAAAAGCAGATATGACTGCTGGATGGGATTTTAATATTATTTTATACTCAAAAATAGACAGCAAACAAGGAGGGCTGAAATTTCATGTGAAGGACAGAGAATGTTAGAAAAGAAGATATGTCCCAGGATTCATCAAGCTCTGCATGGCATGCAGGAATTGTGCAAGAGCTGCTGCAGGCAATATAGCTGCCGTGCAATCCAGGAATAAGCTTCCGGGACGTGCACAAGCACTCCTGCACTATTCCTGCATGGACACAGCCCCTGTATGCTAATTACCTCATTTTTTGGTGAAAACCATGCAAATTAGGTGAATTAGTGATCCAGGAAGCAGGCAGATGTCTGTGCATGAATAGTGTAGATTACAGAAATGTATTCATCCAGTAGCTGAATACATTTCTGCAAACTACAAAATGGAGGCATGATAGCTCGTAAAAATGCATGTATTAGAAGGGATAGGCATGCCAAAAGCCAAATATATGGCCATAGGCATGAAAAATTATTTCAAAATTATAAAATTTAACTTTTGTTTTTGTTGGTCGATTTTGGCCATTTAAGCATAGGGCAGCAGTGCGCAAATGGGATCAGCCCGAAAAAAAAAAAAAAAAAAGATGGAAATAAGCTTTTAAACAAAAATCATAATTCTGCCATAATAGTCAATGGCATGCATAACACAACAAGACCATGGGCTAGTGGTTGCTAAGGGGGAAGGCTGAGTGTCAGATTTTTAACCATGCATTAGCAGTTAATCCTATGCAAATGAGGCAAATGATACTGAATCACAGATTTCCCCTCAGTGCTAGCATGCACCCAACTGTGTAGGTACATTAAGACCACAGTGTAAGCCTAAGAGCTAGATGACTTCATAAGGTGGTGTATCCTGCATGCTGTAAGCTTATTGGAACCCTGTGGCCTGTGATCCTCTGGAAACAGCTGCAGCAGGAACAGCATAGAGCAGGGCCACACAGCCCCCCACCATTGCCAAGGCCAGCACAAGCACAGAGTGACTCGAAGGAGGAACAACCTAAGCCTGCCCAGTATGCCCAGGCCTTGGCAAAGAGGCAATGAATAGCACATACACTGACATGGTAGGAAACCAGGGAATGACACCTCTCTCTGACTTGCACATACAGTAAAAGGGATGCCAAACATGACACTATCTGTGCTTAACCATATATAGAGAGTTTGCTATGTGCATCCAACATAGTCCACCCTCCAGCACCATCATCAATACTGACACAGCCACAAGGTAAGTCATTCTCACTATCAATTGGTGAATGAAGTAGTATGTTCTGTCTACTTGTATCAATGGTATGGATGTGAGGATGCAAGGGAATTGGTTGGCTGAATGGGATGATAGCAGATAGTAGACACCTATATCAGCAACATGAAATCCATAACAAATACTGGTGTCAACATAGTAAGCAGTACTAGACTGGGTGACACAACCCACTGCAGGACATGTGGTGGGCCAAATGTGTGTCCATAGGACACACACATGCATGTCAGTGAGGCTCACATACCCAACAACAGTCTCAGCCAGCAGGACAGGTGTAGACAAACAGAAAGAAAGGCTGTGTTAAGGTCTCTGTTTAATGGCAATGGAGAACAGCCCCCCTCCAAACCTAGACAGACAGACTACAACAGGTCAGGCAGTGGAATGTTAGTTCTGAAGGGTAAGAAATCTGAAACTGAAATGTAGGTCAATAAAACCTAAGAAGCGTACTACACTGATATGCCTCTAGTCTGCATGATAGGTCAGAATACAGAATTAAATGGGAGGCAATGGAGTACCTGAAATACTAGTACAGTCATAGCAAATGTTTACAGTTGTCAGTTGTGCCCCCCCCCCACAATCTTATGTAGAAAGCATGTATGTGTGGGTATAATAACAGTGGAGCACAGATTACCTGAGCTGGCCAAAGTAGCAGGATAGATTGTTACAGGTGTACAATATGCAGGGGTCTCTGTGTAATGTTGCTGTGTGCTGTATATTGTGTGAAAGTGGTCAGCATGTAGGCATGGAGGGCTGTGTCCTGGTGGCCAGCAGCCAGTACTGTTGATGACCGGGCCAAGTTTTCACAACTGCAGTGCCAAACACAATGCATCCCAGCAAGACACAATCCAGGAGTAATCCATACTAATTGTTTGGACGTAATATCTGTCACCATCTGAAAAATGGGCATTGTATGAATGTGGGCCCCAACATACAAACAGTACACAGGTGGAAATACCCTAGACAGAGAGTGTTTAAAATGTTTCTGTCAAATGGACACACCTTTGGATTTGCACATACAGGTTAGCAGCACATTAGTTGACTGTGTAGTATGGAATACTGATATAGTCTGGCCAAACACTGACAGACCAAAAAAGTTACAGGTATGAAGTACTGAGAAACTGCTGATGTCCTCGTACAAACCAGCATACGTGGAATGCCCCATGTATATCTGTGAGACAGCTGCAAGTAGCTTCCATAGCACAAATGCAATCAGCTCACCCCACCATCACCCACAGGTACCTCACATGTCATATCCCTGCTGTTGGGAATGAGTACAATATGACCCCCACCTCTGAATGGGAATAGCCACAGAATGCAGCATGCTGAAGAGGTGTCCCAGCAGGTGAGTCCCTAGCTGTAAGCAGAACCATGCCAGCATCCACACCAATAGACTAATAAGGACAGAAACTATTGCCATTAACACCTTGCACACCTACCCTGTCACCCCAGGAGAATACAGTGGCTTGCAGCCTGGGGCTGTACGAGTGACAGAATGCACTGGCCTGCCACAGATGGCCTGCATCACTACCAGATTCCCTACAGTCTTCTGTCAAAGGCCTGTGTCTCGCCCATAGTGCCAATGAATGTTATCTCATGGACTCCCAAATAACAACATAACACAGTCCACAGAACACAAATGCAAGGCCATGTTGACAAATCACAGTAGTATGTCCGCCATGTCCTACTGCATGAACTGTGGACCAACCCCTAAATACTGCTGTGATGAAGTGATAACTATAGTCATACTTATAATGTTAGGAAGAGAATAGAATGACGGGGGGGTGGAAGCACGGATGCCCTGGAGTGTGTGAAGCCTGAAACTCAGATGTGTGCACATACTATCCCTGCCTGCAAACACAGGAATGGGTGACTACAGGCCTGCTCGTAAACCACAATGTGAAGGGGTAATTACCAGAAATATGAGCCCTGCCTCTGGGTAACCTGTGGGAATCTGTACAGCTGTGAGGTATGGACACAGCAAGATATGGCCATTCTGTTACATTGATAGATGTACAAGCATGGGATCCTCAGCCACCACAGTACCAAGGTGCTGGACCATTTACACAGACCCATCAGCAAGTGTCTGCAGCTCCCACCTCCAGAATGGCATGATTGTGCAAGAATATGTAGGCTGGAGACCACAATACTGGACACAGCTTCATTCATCTTGTATTCCCCAGGAAATTACTGTGAGCAAATATGTATACCTGTCAGTAGATGATGACATAAAATAACACAGTGTAAAGCAGTACATATGTCTGAATATCTCTGCTAACACCATAACCATGTAGCTAAAGCAACACAGACACAATTATTTACAGTATCCCACTATCCTTTGCAAATTGTGACCCCATATTGTCGACCTATATACAGATATCCTGCAGAAACAGGTTGCTAGCTGTAGCTGTAGAACACAAATGTCTGCACTGAAGTACAACCTACCTGGAATGGATTCGCACATTCAATACATAAAGTCATACTGGTCATGCTCCCACACTTAGAGAAATGAAGCCCATGTCTGGCAACAACAGTGGACTATGCATATCTGTCAGTCACAGAGATCTGTGTGCACACTCCACATTGCACACCAGTCATGCTTTGCACACACATCAGATAGGAATACACACATATATCCAAGGACAACATACTGTAATAGGTTAAATATGCACATACATAAATGTGGGGAAGAGAGTGACAGACAGTGACAAAGAGCTTTCCATCATGAGGCCTGCCCCACCCAGCACACATCCAATTGGCCAATACCACATGATGTGTAAATGTCTATCATTGTAGGAATTTGCTTCTGGTAGCCCTTAGCAATATAGTGTCTGTGGTGCTTGCGATGACTGTGTAACATGACAGTACAAGTCTTTATTAATCTAGTAGTTGTATACACAGTCCTGTCATTGTGTGTGACTGAATGTTGTGTGTGTGCTTCCAGAGGAATGGTTTATGGCCCATTCACACATACTGCACTCCCCATTGCCCTACTTTAGCTAGCCTGCTGATGTCATTCAGCTTGAAATACAGCTTTGGAGAAGGGGTAGCTCTATAAGCTCTGTGGCTCATGCTATAAATGCATAATACTGTAGTGTGATGTACTAGTTAGGTAGGAGTTGTAATCCCAGACATGGCAACTGTGAAACTGTGTGTGTGTGTGTGTGTGTGTGTGTGTGTGTGTGTGTGTGTGTGTGTGTGTGTAGGGATCAATGCTTTTGAGGCCAATCACAGTCACTACACTTTATATTGCCCTACTTTGGCAAGACTGCTGATGTCATTCACCTTGAAATACACCATTGGAGTAAATCTGTTCCTATAAGCTCTTTGGCACATGCTGTAACTGCGTAATGCTATAGTGTGATGTGTTAGGTAGGAGTTCTAATCCCAGACATGGCAACTGTGAAACTCTGAGTGTGTATGTGTAGGGATCAATGCTTTTGAGACCAGTCGCAATAACTACAATTTCCATTGCCCTACTTTGGCAAGCCTGTTAATGTCATTCACCTTGAAATACACCTTTAGAGTAAGGATAGCCCTATAAACTCCATGGCAGGTGCTATAACTGCATAATGCTGTACTGTGATATACTAGTTAGGTAGGAGCTTTAATCCCAGACATAGCAACTGTGAAACTTTTTGCGTGTGTTTCTTTGTGTGTGTAGGGATCAATGCTTTTGAGGCCAGTCACTACACTTTCCATTGCACTTCTTTAGCAAGTCCACTGATGTCCTTCACCTTGTAATACACCGTTGGAGTATAGCTAGCCTTATAAGCTCCATGGTACTTGTGATAAATCCAGCACACTGTAGTAGCAATACATAGCTAGGCAGGGGGTTGAATCTCTGCACTGTCAATGGTGTGTTTTTGTCATCAGTATCCAATGTGTAGGTAGCTGTGATTGTGTAATAACAGGATTTATTGTGGGGTAGATTTTGCAAATGTTTTATATCAAGGACCTACTATATGTCACAATATCCACGTTACAAGGACAACAGATGTCAAACAGCAGAGAGGCCTGTGTAGACAATCCATACCCCAACATGTGACATTATGGATTGGTGAACAATATAGGCTACTCTTGTATTACCCAGAGAACACTCTCCACCCATGTCTCATACACAAACACACTTGGCTAGGCAACAACCACTATATTGGTAGTTTCCTGCATATTGCCCACAGATAGTAACCACGGTGTGATTGCAGTGGACTACAGAGGACATGGCACCCTGTTCCATCCCTACAATAGGCAAATAATTGCTTACAGTGGTTCTTTGCTATGTTCCCCACTGGACACCTGCAACAACTGTAGAGTCTGCAACTGTAACCCACAAAGGCAATACCATGCCTTATACACCTGCCCTGTCTGGACAGATGCCACTAACACCAGTGAATATCTGTATCATGCTGTCAGTGTAGGTGCAGGCACAACCTCAGTTCCATAGCCAGTTATCACCACATGAGGTCAGGAATGCCACATCAGATGATAACAGTCTGTCCACACAACATGCCCCAGAGACCCCAGGTACACTTCCACATGTCACAGAACATGCATGTGGGACGTGCACAACCCAGACACTGTCCATGTTATGGAATATAGAAAACATACATGGCAAGCATTGCACAGCACTGGCCACTCACAATAGTAACACAGATGAGTGGATGGTGAATAAAATACCCAACTGTGTGGGCCAGTTCAGGGACTACACCCTGAGCCACACTGAAGACCATTGTCATGTGGCCTGATGCCAAGGTATGCCCTTTACTAGCCCTG